>NW_025767523.1:5160193-5199895 GCF_003918875.1 Haliotis rubra
GTCGATTAATTGAAATAATCGAAGATTGGTTGCAGTGACTAAGCGACCAAGCAATCGATCATGTTTTCTCATAATCGAACACAAACAATTCTGGAACACTTGTTTTCATCAACAATAGTTTTCACAAGGTTGGTTTTGTCTGTTACATTTCATAAGCACTACAAGCTTCGTTTCAAGTCATGATTGAATTTATCTTAAAGACTCCAAAAGAAATTTATGTTCCTGACACACTAGTCATCCTTTAAAGTGAAATTTTGCCAAAAACCCCAAAAGAACTACATGTTTTTTCTTATTTTTATGTGCATTAACAAATTTCATTAATGACACTAACCAATTTTTTTCGATGATTGATCGGTTGTAATAAACCAATCATCAATGATGAGATTTTAACCAATTCCCAACACTCCATAACATGTCACTCAATGAATCATCAAAGAGTATTCTGGGGGAATAGTCACTGCAACCAACAATTCAAACACCAAACAAACAAATATAAATTAACACTGGAACCTGACAGAAAAAATATTACTGACAGTATGCTTGGCTTCAACACTAAATATTTTCTTACCACTTTCAGATATGAGGTCTGTTAGCTTCTCAAGGTACTCCTCTCTGGCTTTCACGTCCTCAGTAATCTTCAGCTGCTCTATTAGGGGCAGGAGTTCATCTGAAGGGAAAACAAAAATTGTCATTGAAATAGTGAGGGCATGAAATACTTTCGGGAATTTGGAATCTTACTAAATATAGAAAAGTGACATGAAGTTGACTGATACGAGAGCTATTCATAGAGGAAAGACATCAATTAGCTGAAAAAGTAGGGGTGCAAGAAAACTAGTTCCTGGGCACTGTAGCTCACTTTAACAAAGTCAACATTCAAAATTCACACAAAGACAATGAGTGAGTTTAGTTTTACACATCTTTTAGCAATATCACAGAACAGCAGAAATGGGTTTCACACATTGTACCCATGTGGGGAATCGAACCTGGGTCTTCAGTGTGACAAGCGAACACTTCAACCATTATGCTAGTTTTTTTTGCTACCCCACCGGCCCAACACAAAGACAGAGTTAACAGACTTACCATCAGCAATGCTATTTAAATATAAATGGCAAAAGTATCTCATACCATTAGAATACAGTACCACCACTTTACTAAGATGTCATAATATCTGATTCAACAGGATCATATCTGGCCAGGTACATCTGCAAAACAATTCCCTGTCATGTCAAGCTATCAACTGGGTCCCTGGAGTCATTAGGTATGCATACGCTCCACTCAGTGACCTATCATCTCTACAATAATATCACTGAATAAGCCCAATGATGTTGAGAGTTTCTTATATTTGTTTAATGAATGTAGGTAGTGATGGTGCATTTTACAGCCAACGCTGGTTGATGGAAACATTATTTTCTTCAAAATATTTCTGTATTGTTTTGTTTTGTTTGGGAACTAATAATCTTGTTAATTATCATTTGGTAATTCTTATGATATGCAGGAATGCAGTTTATTTGGTAATTACTTATGGACACAGCACAAATGCAAACACTTAACACTTGCAATGAACAGTATCTCTTGCAATGAACACTATCTCTTGCAATGAGAGTGTGAGACAGTTGTGCCCCCTCTTATGTATTTTACAGCATGGAGTGAGTGAGTGAGTGAGTGAGTTTAGTTTTACACCGCACTTGGCAATATTCAAGCTGTATGGCAGCAGCCTGTAAATAATCAAGTCTGGACCAGACAATCTAGTGATCAACAGCATGAGCATCAATCTGCGCAATTTGGACCAGATGACGTGTGTGAACCAAGTATGCGAGCCTGACCACCCGATCCCATCAGTCGCTTCTTACGACAAGCATGGTTTTTACTGAAGATCAATTCTAACCCATATCTTCACGGGTTTTACAGCATGGATGTTGATGTGCATTTATTACAGTGTTCTTCTTTTAGATTTAGGTTTTCAATTTGATTGTTTTCAGGCTTTTGTTGCTTATACTCAAAAGTATAAATAAACATGAAGCAAGTACAGTAAACATTTAAACATTTACATAATGATATCACTAAATCTGCAAACATTATTGCATTATATTGTTTAACAGGGCTACAAAACAGTGCAATACAAAACAGGTACATTAATTACTTTCTAAGTAGATGTTCCACACAAAATACCACATAAATATGATGTCATCTTGAGGAGAAACTTTCAAAAGAGAAAAAACATGCCTTGTTAAACTTGCCCAGCCTGGCTGTTCTAGAAAATATATTTTCACAGCAGAAAATTGGAAGTATGTAAAAGCATAACATCACATTTTATTGTCATAGGCTGTCATACACTAAATTCCATTAGCTTTTTAACAAAAATGGTTGGGTATGGCAATAAATATATTTTTCAATATGGCTGTCATGGAGGTCTGCTGAACAGGATGCATGCATGTTTGACCCTTCTCAGACAACTGTCTGTAACAAACACCTGTCCTTTGATAAATGGGTGAAATATGCAACCACCCTCAGTTACCCATATTCAGGCAACTCATTGTAACAGGCACCCATCCCCTGATAATGTGTCTGTAACAGTCATCAATCCTCAGACAACTGACTGTAACGAAATAACATCCTCAGACCATTGACTGTAACAGACACCCATCCTAACATCTGACTGAAACAGACACACATACTAAAACAGAAAACAGATTCCATCCTCAAACAGACTGTCACAGATACCAATTGTCAGACAACAAGCTGTAGCAGACACCCATCCTAGGATATCCCGCTTCAATTGGGACACCCCGCTTCAATAACACACCCATCCCCTACAACCAGCTGGAACAGAGACCAATCTTCAGACATCCAGCTTCAATCAGACATCCAGCTTTAATAAGACACCAATCCCCAGACAACCAGCTGTAACATACATCCAGCTGTAACAGACACCCATCCCCTACTACCAGCTGTAGCATACACCCATCCTCAGACACACAGATATTACAGACACATCTTCAGACATCCACTGATCCAGCTGTAACAGACACCCATCCCCAGAGAACCAGCTGTAACAGACATCCAGCTTCAATCTGGACACTTAGCTTTAATAAGACACCCATCCCCTACAACCAGCTATAACAGACACCCATCCCCAGACAACCAGCTATAACAGACACCCATCCCCAGACAACCAGCTATAACACACCCATCCCCAGACAACCAGCTATAACAGACACCCATCCCCAGACAACCAGCTATAACAGACACCCATCCTCAGACATTCAGCTATAATAGACACCCATCCCCAGACATCCATCTATAACAGACACCCATCCTCAGACATCCAGCTTCAATCTGGGCACCCGGTTTCAATAAGACACCCAATTACACAAATATAATCAGACATCCAACTTTAATCAGACACCAATCCTCAGACACCCATTTTTAGACATCCAACTTTAATCAGACACCCATCCTCAGACAACTGGCTGATGAAGAACAGTCTATTCAATGAATAATTTACCAACAATCACTTGATTATCAGGATCTGTTCCTTTTTTGAAAGTGGATGTTACATAACATCTTAGTTGACATGAAAACAAATTAGAATACTGCAGGAAACAATGACCAAAACACAAGCCTTTTCACATAAATCAGGAATACTCACTCCCTGGAAGAGTTGTCCCTGTGCAATAGCAATCACTCCACTGCAATCAGGGATTTGGAGATGGAAAATGAAGCATTCATGACTTGCCTGGTTCACTGTCAGTACACATCAATCTCCATGCTAAATGTGACCAAAAACAATCTCCTTCCGATGAAAGCTATCATTACATTGAACACGTAGTGATCATACTGCCATTTAGCAACGACTGCTAGCATCAACAACATCATTTGTTACATATTTCCTACAACAAAATATAACCAAATCTGAAGTCCAAACGCGTTAATTTTCAGGAGAAACTGAAAATAGCCAAAATGACTAGTCCTTCAAATTTGCATCATTACTGCAATACTGTAGGGACATAATGAATTTTGTACAACAACAGGATCTGGTTAACAGTATCAGCAGGAACCAGTGTGGGCGTGTCGGGACAGTGTTTGATAAACAGATTGAAGACCAGGACCTGTGAAGAATCGGGTTAGCATTAAATTCAGTAACCTATGCTTGTTGTAAGAGGTGAATAAAGGGATTGGGTGGTCAGACTCACTGACTTGGTTGACACAAGTCATCATATCCCAGTTGTGTAGACCGATGGTCATGCTGTTAATCACTGGATTGTCTTGTCCAGACTTGATTATTTACAGATTATTTACTGCCATGTAGCTTGAATATTGCTGAGTGCGGCGTAAAACCCAAATTCACTCATTCACTGAAGACCATGGTCAGCCTCCAAATATTATTCTTAGCCCTCCGACTAATGTAAGCCTATATCAAATTGTGAAGTTAATTTGATCTTACAGCTAAGACTCCTTTTTGGAACAGGACCTTGGGCTCAATGTTTGAAATAAGGGAGAAATTCTTGGGTTCTGTGTCATAATCCTCATGCTAGAAATTACGTTCATAGGGGTCACAAGATTTCTTTCTTTTTGTTTGTTATTGTTTAACTTGGCACTTAGCAATATTCCAGCTGTCTGTCTGTAAATAATACACTACAGTCTTGACCAGACAATCCCGTGATCAACAGCATGAGCATCGATCTACACAACTGGGATATGATGACATGTGTCAACCAAGTTGGCGAGCCTGACCATCCCATCCCGTTACTCGCCTCTTTATTAGATTTTTACACATAGGAGCATACTAGAAGTACCCCAGGAACATCAGTTTATAGAACAGTACATTACAGACACAGGATTAATGAACATGTACTTTAGTATCTTCAGTCACATGATACTTCCAACTTAACACTTGTTCTATTACTACCAACATTTCTATTAAGACTATAACTCTAGACCAGCTAAACGTCTGATGGCCTGATAAGCCAGATGAGTGGTTGAGTGAGTGGTTGAGTGAGTGAGTGGTTGAGTGAGTGAGTGAGTGGCCTTCAAACATTGTCACCCGAAACATTTTTGTTTTTAATAATCAAACTATTTAACCCTTCAGACCACCCTACTGCCTCTGACCACCGTACAACTTACAACCTGACTGGAACTGACTCCAGAAATAGGTTTTACTTTCAACGTTGTTGACTAAACACACACGTGGGACACTCTGGAACGCTGGCTAGATGTTTAAATTCCTTGCATCAGAAGATAAATGGTTTTATCCCAATGGGTAAGAAAGAAGTAATAGTTACAATTCAAACATTCTGCATATTCTGATCAATGCTTTCATTAGTTTATTCATTGCAATCTTACTTCTAATTGCATTAATTCAAACGAATTGTCAAGCTGGACTGATATAGCATGTCTAGGCCATGCTTAATGCAGTGAGCTCTGTTAAGCATAAGAAATGCTAAGATTCTGAGAGAAGTGTATTGATTAGACACAATTCATACAGGGTTTTATACATATGCAGCAGCATTGCAACATTCAGTCCAGTTGCTGTCAGATAATCAATTCAACATTGTACGTCTTGACTAAAAAGGCTGAATCGGCACTTGTGTAATCTACAGGGATTAGCAGTTAATTTGCAATATGTCATTCTTTCTCAGGAATGGTAAAACAGTTCTGTTTTTTAGTCTAACATATCTTACCACTGTATAGTGTGGTGGTACTGAAAAATTTAACATGCCCTGCTATCATACAGTATGGTGCTGCTGTAAGATGTGAAATAATGTGCCATTTTACGGTGTAATGATGCTTTAAGATCTAACACATCGTGACACTGTTTATGATAACACAATATTAGATCTAACTTAGTTACCGCTGTAAACTTTTGTGATGCTGCAAAACATGATTTGCCATTGAATGGTGTAGTGATGCTAACATATTTTGAAACTGGTATCTTCCAACTGTATATGGTATACTGATGCTGCAATAGTTAAAATCCATTGCCTTTGTACTGTATATCAATGCTAGAAAAGCTAACACTTTCTGCCAGTTATGCAGTATAAGATCATCTTTCATGTGTATCTAAATAATCTTTGCCACAGCAATGGTAAAACATTTCTCAATAAGACATTTTGAATGTGACTCTTGAGACCTACAGCAGGTACCCAGGTATAGTTGGGAGGAAGGGGTTGGGCCCCCTTCTTTATATCTGATGTACTAAAAACCAAACATAATCATGAAAACATTGCAATCTAACATATCTGTTGGATATCTGCATTTGATTGTGAACCTGCTCATCAAGATCTGACTTCATACCAGCCCTACCAACTGTTATAGTAATGAAGATGTCGTAAGATATAACACATTTTGCCAACGTGCTGCTACAAAATATATGAATACCTACCCAATCAAACTGAAATAGATTGGCCAAACAGGAATGTTTACACACACTAGACACGCAATCAATACTCATTCAGAAACATTATACAACTTGTTACATCCGATTAATTCATGATTAACTGATTAGGAATCATGAATGATAAATCTTTACGATGTTTGTTTTTCCTTTGGAGTTGAAGGTACCCGATTTAAGATCTCATTTCATTTGTTTACTGAAAAGACAGGAACAAAATAAATGCTTACTCAGCTAAAGCAGTCTAGAAACAGTAACTTGGGGACGTCAGGGCTGGACACAGTGCACTTTTCGATGAATGGAAAAGAAACAGTCATTGAGTCAAGCTGTTGTTCTTCTTCAGATGTTCATTTGTAAGATATTTCTGAAATGCACTTACCCATTTTTCAGGCAGTTGATTCTCAGTTGCAGGGAGACCGATGTACAAAATATGATAAGTGATATGGTTCACAAGTTGTGACAATATCACGATTTCATGATAATGAACTGTATGATCATCGGCTCGTGGGCGCTGCCATGACACCGGAAGTAAACGATATGTCACTATTCACGCACTTGCTCATCGCCGCGCCTGCAGTAGGTGATCGTGATTGACAGATGATGATCAGGGTGTAAAGTGGTATTTTCAAGTGAAAACTACCTTCACGAGGCGAGATACAGCCAGTTTTCAACTGAAAGAGGTATGGTCAAAGATGCATCGTGTGTTTGTTTTGATTTAGCAGTCTACCTCTGAGCAATGAATTCTCCCGTTGAGGTTCGAAAGGAAGCACTGTTCTCAAATACGATAAAATCAAGTCATACAAAAATATGTATACGATTTTAGTTGAGACTTCCGAAAAGTACAATTAACAACATGTAAGTGGTATGTTAAATTCATATTAATTATATGCATGAGAAAAACAAAATTGTTGTGTCTCAATACTTTTACAGAAAGTGACGTTCTCAGGTCTCCCTGCCGAGCCACTTCGGATTACTTCATGGCGGTTTCGGTCAAAACATGAGTACCTTCTCCGTGGCTTTGAAGGGGGGTTCGCCCTGGGGATTTAGAATTCAGGGTGGCAGGGAATTTAATGAAGCATTGAAAATAGCAAAGGTAAGTACTGTTTCAATTTTATTACAATTTCCCATTCGTAGTTTAATCGAAAAACGAATTGTAAAGTTTTCGCCAGTGCGTGCAGTGAAAGCTTGGTGCAACACAACCGGGGTTTGACTAGCACCTCACATGTGATTCACATCTCTGCTAAATAGGTCTACCTAGGTAACACAGATGCGCAGTACCGACTCCCCTCTCCTAAGATATCTCGGCTGTAATTTCTGTAAGCGTTGTCAGTGTCATATAACTAAACCCTCCAGTGGTAAAATGTCCAAGCGAAGGCCACTTTTTGAGTTGACAGATAAGGGGTGTGTCCACAGGTGTGTCTCCCAGTGAGAGTTTCACACCATACCGGGGTGTGTCGGTTTTTCATGTGTAGGAAAAAACTTTAGATGGCATGTTTTCATTGTCTTTCATTCTTAAGTGATTTTTTCAAAGTGTTTCTTGACAATGTATGGCAAAGAAAAGCATAACTGGTAGACATGAATCATCAGCCATGGCTGAGTGACTACATGCCCACAGAGAAAATAAAGTATGTGCAAGTATGCTCAAGGATACTATTTTTTTTGCTTGCACTCCTCCGTGAAAGCCCTTTTGTGTTATAAAAGTCGGTGTTTCACCCACATGATCTTGATATTCAGGTTTTATGCAGCTCGGTTGTTATGAATATAACCAGTGGCAGTTTAATTTTGAAATTGTAATTTTCCAGAAATTTACCCCAAGCATTGTGAACTTTACATTGATGTGAATTCACTTACTGTTTCATTATTTAAGAATGACTCAAAAGAAATCATGGTCTAATGTGAAGAATGTGGATGGGATTAGATAAATTACTAAGTGACAGGTGTCACTTATTATGATTGATTGGTCATCACAGGTAAAGCGATGATTTTTTTAGATAGTCAGCTTCAATGCCTATCTACACCAGTCATCATGAGACTGAGATGATTTTGTACTTTAGAAATATAAAAAATTTGAGATTTTTTGGTGAAAAAATTTGAATATTTGTACTCATTCATCTATAATACAGATGAACTGAATAAACATTAACAGATATGTTAATTAATCTTTAGCTTCATAAACCAGAGAATGTACTGTAAACAAACCTACAACTTGAATTTAAGCAGAGTGTAACTATTTATGACTACCTACGAGGTGATGTAACAGGATTAAGCCTATTGTCACATATTGCATCACTTTGCACTTCAAGTATGCCTAGCAAGGTATTACGATTTAGTGAAATGGCTTACAGCCACTTTCTATATATAACAGAATGACAGGTCATTGATAGCTATTTAAATCCAACTGGGATTTCTGATTTACGTCAGTATGCCCTGCATTACATATCACTCACACTAAATATACATGCTTAATATGTTTTCTTTGTTATTTACATGTTAATTGATGGAACAAATAGACCTAAGTACCCTGATTAATTGATTAATGTCAAAGCAAAATCAGTTGAATATATGTTGCAGTTAATTTACTGTCAACACTTTGTGCTCAGGTATACGTAAAATTGTTTATTCTGTGAAAAATAAATATGTACATACCAAATTTTGATAATGTGTATCTTCAATGTGCATCCAATATGTTGGCAATGTCATAGCAGTTCCTCTGCTACACTTTGCACGGTGTGATATATTTTATTGAATCCATTTTATTATGTTATCTTAGTGAATCAGGTATTTCATTTCAGTATGAGGAAAGTTTCACTGGAATAAGTTTCTGTTGAAGTGATACTTACTAATGATAATAAAAACAGTTATATTTTTCACCCGATGCTAGATTTTTATGTATCAATAAATTCAGGTTTCTTAGGGTATCCAGCTTGCCAAAATATTTTAAGTATTATGTGCTCTATAATTTTGGAATATAATCACTGGAATTTAAGGTATTTATGCAGTATCAGGTCCTCTATAATTCTGGAATATATAATCACTGGATTGTCTGGTGCAGGCTCCGTTTTTTTTGCAGACTGTCATGAAATAGCTAGAATATTGCAAAAACAAAAATGATTGACAAATTTTACCATTTATTTAGTTATACACCTACAACCAGTCTAGACAAAATGAGTTATAATTTTTTTATTTTTTAACAAATTGGACGTGTAGTTGAAATTTCATAGACTAAATGTTACTCCCAGTGAATTTGATAGCTCCCCAATACTCCCCATACTTATTGTCCTTATGCATTTACCATCATCTCATTGGTTGTTGGACAAGGGATGTACTTTTCATAGGCCCGTAAAGACGTTAATAGTGTTAATAGTTTAACATCCTGTTGCCATTTTCCTTATGATGGAGCTGGTTTTGTTGAGTTTGACAAAGCAGTCTTTGTCTTTCTCATGTCTACAGTGTCAGATTAATGGACATGTGCATTAAGCCCTTCACAAAACAACTGCTGCAAACTATGCAGCCATATGAAATACATGGAGTATCAGTGATAACAAGCAGCAAACAGAGAGGGTTGAGTAAACCACGTACAGATACATGAACATTTGATTTATGGAACATAGTTGGTCTTGAAAGATGACATGAATAGCTCATTATGTTCCCAGACGATATGGATTAATGAGAGGAATATATCTACTATTCCAAACTAATTATAAGTGCCATTGGAAGGCATATTGGGAATAATGGTTACTTTTTTAGAAAAATGTGGTTTTGTATTTATTGTATTTTCCTGATTTCAGAGGTATTATAACATTTCATTTTAACACTGTATTGAAGAAAGTAATGTTAAAATTATTGCAGCAGTTTTTAATTCCCTTTTCGGAATTTGGTAGTATTGGCATCCAAGCTGGTCTTGTAAAATCCTTACATGCTGGCTGAAAAGATGGTACTATCTTATCACTGAATGTTTTGTTAAGCTGTTAGCTGCAAGTTAAATGAAAGTTAAAAATATTTCTTTTATAACACTAAATGTTCCGTTTCAGTTTTTTAACAGCACTTAGTGTATGTTTTCTTAAGGCCACAGTGGCTAATATATAACTAAATCTTATTATAGCAATATCTTTAGCTTCATTTATATTTTATTTTATGCTGAATATATATATATTTATTTCCGGTACTGAAAGACCACAGGCCTGTAGTACAATGCATTTATAAATCAATATTTACACGCACGGATAATATACATGAAGAAGGGAAAATAATCAACTTTAGGTTACATTGTGTTCTGAGATATATTCTGTCCTAAACAACATGGCATAGTAAACAAACATGGACAAGTTTTGAAGTATAGTATGGGTTTTGTTATTCAACAATGCTGAGAATTTATAAAGGTTTGGATGGGCACAATAATATTTCTTAATATACAACTTTCTGATGGAATTATAAGCAGGGCAAATTAAAAGAAAATGATATTCATCTTCTATTTGGTTAAGATATCATATTTCAGTATGTTTGTTTTGGAAGTTTAAATGATTATTTTAAAAAACAGTCATCAAGTATTCTTGAAGAAATCTTTCATCATGTTCATGAATATGTATGAATTGTCTTGTTTAAACAAAATGATTTTTTTTTTGTCTGCAGTAGATGATTTAAGATTAAATATTCAGGTTGAAAGTATAAAAAATGTTGAGGTGACCTTGTTTTGGGTTGGTATCTGTTTTCTTTCCAATCACAACCGACATACGGCATGTACAGTATGAGTGCATATGACAGTTGATATGGATTGCCCATATCCTGTTAAGTTTATATGTAATAGTGTGTACTGAGGTGGAAAATCCCTGGGAGATAAGATTAACTGGTTTATAATCTAAGAGCATGACTGTTCAATGTTAACATTACAACCTTAGATGGTAGTCTTCTGTTACCTGTTCCCTGTGTTTGCTGAACCTTTTAATGACCTTAAACAGGTCATAAAGGGGATGATTTGACAGTATTAAAGAGGATTTTGTTACCCTAAACCTTTGAATGGTGATCTGTGCCAGTTCGACATGACATATCGATTGTAAACAATTAGGTTACAGGTAGTAATTTACTACAAATGACAAGTCTTGATGCTGAATATTTTGTTAAAATAGGTTTAGGAGTTCTGATGATTTTAATGTTTATCATTACTCATTGTTCATCACAAATTTTCATATTTTTTTTTTTTGTTATTCAAAGAAAGTGTATCTTTATGCATCATACTTTGATGCTGAAATTTGTGGCTGATGAAAGGGCAGGAGATTGTCCTGAAATGATGTGCATATGCACTAAAAATGTTGTCAAACTTCCAAATGCCTTTAAATATTCTCATCTAGTGTAATGTTCATTATGGCTCCATACTGGCTGTTAAAGGGCTCTGTGCTCTGCATTCTGAAGCCCATATCCAGCCTTGGTCTAGACATTGTCATGCCTGCCTTGGCTGAAACTGAGACATAATGTTGACATTATAGACTTGCATGGGCTTGGATGGATATATTTGTTTCAGGGTCTGCATGACAGACCACGTTTTGTATGATTTTGAACTTCTAGGTTGATGTATATTATTCAGATAAATAAAACAGATAAAGTGGGTTTAGATTGACTCAAGTAAACATGTAAAGATTCCTTCTTAACCTGAATTACCGCAGTAAAGCCCATTAAATGTGTTTGTTTGGTTTAAGGAATAACCGCTTTAAGAAAACTACATTTAGAAGGGAAAAAAATGAGACTTTTGATAAACAATTCAGTTTCAGAATTAACGCAGTAAAGCCCATTAAATGTGTTTGTTTGGTCTAAAGAAATAATTGCTTAAAAAAACTACATTTAGAAGAAAAAAAAGATGAGACTTTATAACAAACTATTCATTGGCTGATTTTCAGTTTGCTCAGATGGAAAAGGAAACACTTAGTTTTGTGACTGCTGTTCTTAAACAATCAGTAATGTATAAAAATCAGTAATATAGCAAAAACAACCAGTTATCTTTTAACCAGGGTCATTTAGTATTATTACTTCTGTAATAGTGTGACAACTTGTGACCCATAAGTTTGCTTTTTATTGATTGGCTGAATGTTTTGTACACTAACTAATATGAAATAAAGGGCTTAAGTATGATCAGAGGCTTCATGACAATGCATAGACTTTCCTTTTAAGAAGTAGATTCTGCATATCTTGTGTATGAATGGTTTCTGTTCCTTAAAGCCCATACAATGTTTAAAACGTCACAGAATAGTAACTACAGTTAATGACATTCCTCATCATAATCTATGAAAAGATCTGTGTTGAGAATGTGTCTGTTCAATATTGTTCTTTTAGAAGCCATGAAGCTTTCTCAGTGACCAATTCCTGTTTATCTGTTGTTATAGGAACTGTCTAGTTGTTAGTCTAGGAACTGTCCTGAAGTGTTTTTTGTTTTGACCATTCTTCCCAGTGCTATGGTGCCATATGTTAGCTTACCATTCTGGCATGCCTGTAACCTCAAACCTGGTCTGTGAATTCCATTGTCTCCTGTTACCCTTTTCTGTGCTTCTCATCTCCATGGTAACCTGACACCCCCTGATGCTTCAGTCACTGTTGCTCTATTTGTAAGGCTTCCTATACATATCTTTATCATGTTGGTGTTTGTGATGATCCCAAGGGATGAAGCCCTTTGTCAGATCTTGGACCAAACCTGCACTGTGTTTGAACAGAGGCTGGATGAAACATCTTTTCTCTCTCTCTCCTCTTTTCTTCCTCTTTCCTTTTCTCTTTCCTTTGTATGTAAATGATTCTCTAACAATACATGTTTAAGGCTCACATGAATGTCATTGATATTTTATGCATATCTTTCTGATTTTCATCTCAGTTTGGTGAGAGAAAGAACGGACAAGGTTATTTGAGAAATAGCAGCACTTCTAATCCATCTAATCATCATGGATGAAATAGCGTGATAGTCTCCAAACATTTGTTGCCATTCATCAGGCACTGTCCAGTGATAGTTTGGATCAGATAATGAAGATAACTGGCTAATGGCATCCCTTCTGGCTAGCTAGGCAGACAGAGATTCAAGTATTTCCAGTTAATACCAGTTCTGTTGGCTCTTGAAACCCCATGTTTGACCTGGTAGTTGTTGGCGCCATTGGCCAGCTGCTGACATGTCCAGGTGGTAAATCTAGAGGGAAGAATGTTGTTGTACATTTCTGTTGTTGGTAAACCATAGGTAACAGATGAACATGCTCCATTCTAAAATGTGTTTTCAATGACAACTGTGTAATAGTGTATGGGGATTATTGTTTCTGTGAGTGGCATTTTAGAAGCTGGAAAGTATGATATAGAACAAACTTTATGTATAACAACTTCTTTTATTTCGTGAGTGAGACATTTCAATACAGATGTCCGTTGTGAAGCAGGTGGTACAACCGTACAAGAATTGAAATGTCGCACTTACGAAATAAAAGAACTTGTTATCCATAAAGTTTGTTTTATATTGTGATATTAGTTGATGACATTCATGTGATTAACTAACTTCTATCATTCCATTAAGATCATTGTTAATGGGATTTTGGCAGAGAATATGGATCTCCAGTAACCTATGGTTGTCTAAGATGTGAGTTAATCGATTGGGTGGTGAAGACTTGGTGATTAAGCTGTCGTAGTACCCTGGCGAGTGAGTGAGTTTAGTTTTACGCCGCACTCAGCAATATTCCAGCTATATGGTGGCGGTCGGTAAATAATCGAGTCTGGACCAGACAATCCAGTGATCAACAACATGAGCATTGATCTGCTTGGTGGGGACCGATGACATGTGTCAACCATATCAGCGAGCCTGACCACCCGATCCCGTTAATCGCCTCTTACGACAGGCAAAGTCGCCTTTTGTGGCAAGCATGGGTTGCTGAAGACCTATTCTACCCCGGATCTTCACGGGTCCGTAGTACCATGGCAGTGTGGATTGTTGCACATATTATCAATCACTGGATTATTTATTTAATTATTTATTGGCTGCTGTGATATAAATTGAAAATAACACATTGTGGTTTTAAACCATAACAACAACAAAACATTATTTTAGTTATTTTATTATTATTATTATCATCTCAATAACTCCAAAGTGAAGTATCTGTTGACATTCCTTCTTTAATTGAAGGATAAGAGGCTGATTCTAGAAGCAGCCCAGCTTGTCTGTTGACATTCCTTCTTTAATTGAAGGATAAGAGGCTGATTCTAGAAGCAGCCCAGCTTGTTTAAGCCACTTAAAAAGATTTGTTTGACAGACTTGTAAATACAATTTGGTTCTTTCCTGTGGGCTGAAGATAAGACTTTTGACAGAGTTATAACAGTTCATCTTGCAAATGATCATTCATAATATTTAGGATAGGGTAAAAACATGCCGAAGATGAATAACCAAACCAAGCCTGTTTATAATGGCCAGATGATTGGTTTGTCCATTAAGCCATCGTGTTTATTTTCTTTGTTGATTTGTAGAGACAGGTGCGACTATCGCAGGTTGAAAAGAAATATGTCAATAAGACTATTTTTGGTTTTTGACACAGCCCCTACTCTGTTTGATTCAATCTTTGAAGTAAATCATTATATTTTTCCTTATCCTGACTCATGCTCTTTTTGCTTGTCTTCTTCTTCTTGCGAACATAGTGGAACACTTGTATCTCCCTAATTGAAGCTCCCTTCAATTTAAAATCACTAATTAGTATTCACCACGAGTTACCTCCTTTCCACAAGCGCGGGAACGAGGGCGCCACCTCTACCCATGTGCCTCACTCTCTCCTTCTTCGCCCAGTGAGCTGGACGTGAGAGCGCCTGTGTCTCCCGACACACTATATCCTTTGTTTTATATTTAGTTAGTTACCTCGTATAGACATCTATAGAGGTTTAGCTAGTATCCTTCAACGATTATATATTGATATTTAGTCGTTTTTCTACAGTTTATTCACGGGACGCCGTGTTTGTTTCAAGGGATTACGTTGATAAAAATTCTGTACTATTGCAGATTACGTTTTTATGCTGCTGCTGATCCACCTTTAATATGATATGCGGTATGCATGTTTATTATATTCACACTGCAGTTCGCGGTACTAATTTATCCAATTCTACCTTTTTATTAATATTTACTTTGCGTTTGGCGCTACAGCAGATAGGTCGCGATGCAGAGTCTAGTATGACTGATACGGAACCCTCGCCAGTCTACTGCTGTTGGCCGACTCCCCTCCGATGTGGTGTTCCGCTAGAGTGGTGGAGAGGTGTGGGGCGTAGTCGCCATCTCCAAGAAGCATCCTGCTTCCCCAGACATCCCATCGCCGCAGCAGAAGACTAGAGGTTTTTCTACTACATCTCAACAACCGAGACCGTTCCCATCGAAGTTTTGGGCCTGTATGATGATCAGCCGGTCATCATACGGTTGTACATCAAAGATTGACCGATGTCGGCACAGATCAGCATGCAGCCTGATGTACCAGCGCAGATATCGCGATGATCGTCCTGAGGGTCCCATCATTACCAACACTCAGCGCCAGGCGCACACCCAGGGCAGCGTCGACAACTGAGGGAATATCAACGAAGTCTACTAGGACTTTCTCAACCGAGATTGTTCCAACCGATGACCTGGACCTCTACGATGATCAGCTGATCATCATCCCCGACGACGCATACAAGAAGCGACCGGTGACAGCTACAAGCGACATCAGCAGAGATCACCATGCAGCCTGATGCCTCTACACTGATGTCGGACGATTTTTCGGTGGACCCCTCCATTAACACCGCAGAAAAAGCACCGGCGACCGTCGCCGCAGACCATCCCAGAAGACATGATGCGACAAATTATGAACATCATGGAGGACCAATATCTCGCGGTAGCAGGGTCCGAAGCCAGCGAAGGCTCCAACGTGAACAACACCCCAGAGGCACCCCGATCCAGCGTGGCAGCAGCCAGGACGATGTCACCTTCCGGCGAAGGAAGTCACGGACCACCTTGACGAAGGACCTAGATGTACAGCCTTCGCGAAGGCCTTCGCTGGCGGAAAAGGACCTAGATGTACAGCCTTCGGCGGCGGAAAGAACCTAGATGTACAGCCTTCGCTGAAGGACTTCGCGAAGAAGGCAGGATAGATCATCACCTTATGCGGTTTCATCCTAGATGTGGACTCGGACCATCAGACATCGCGGAAGCCAGCGAAGGTCATATCGTCGTTCCCCGGACCGGACGCAGAGGAAGCCAGCCGAAGGCATCGCGAAGGACACCTGAATCAGATCATCATCATCTAGAAGGACATCGAGGGACTATACAAGAGCTTCGGCGAAACTATCAACGTTCCCCTCACAAGTCTCGAGAAGATCAACCCATAGACAAGTTGATCATCGATATCAAGTATAAGAACTACAATCGTATATTGGTTCTGTTGAATCCATGGACGAGGCGTATGTTCGCTGGCCTAAATAGATCTAGAGCGATCAATTAGACACTTATCACCAGACTTCGTAACACGACTTCTGAATATAAGATGATCCATCGCGGCCCTACTTAGGCAAAGCAGCCCGATCCCACATCCTGTTAAACACAGAGGCTGTTCACGAAGCAAAGCTCATATATATATATATATATATATATATATATACTAATCGGGCTTTGACTTCGACACCTTCGCGATGGTCGCGAAGGCTAAGTAACTCCAAGTCTACTTCACCCAGAAGATCTAGAAGGGATACTTGAGAACCCATGCGAAGTCTCGGCGTTCACGAGGAAGTCTCCTCCAAGGTTTCCATATACTAGCCACTCGTCATATATAGCTACTCGTCCAGTCCGTTCAAGGCGCCGCATAAGTTGATTATCAACTGTATGCCAGATGCCGATCTATAAGCCCTACGCGAAGATAATTGCTTAGGCTATTTACAACACAAACGTCGCTGTATTATTAGTCAGCGACATTTCATAGATCTTCACAGAAATCAACTATTCATTATAAATTGCTAATATACAATCCCGGACGACGATACGATTATCTACATGCGTGACCATTACGCATATCTGCAGACAATTCAATATCGAAATTGAACAGCAGCCTTGTTACAGCGAGTATAACTCTTAATCGTCAAAGTTTCTGAGAAGAAATATGTACAACAAGTTCAACGTTAATTCTACAATTATGACGATACATTCATGTATACAGTCTACAAGCTCACAACTTGCAAGTTGTTTATACCCTTATATATAAGGAAGTCGGAATTATATTCAAAACTGAAATTATTTTCACGACAACCAGGAAAATAACCTACCCAGCATAAAATTTACAGAGCGAGATATTTCGCGCCGGAGGTTTCGCGCGGTTACCATTAACCCTCGAAACACGTGGTCACTCGGATAACTTCGGGAAGCTACGGTGAAGACCGACGTTTATGCTAATATCAACGACGACAAGAATTTATTCAAGGTGGGTTTTTTCCCGCTACACCGGTGACATCACAGCGCGGGTATTATACAGAATCAAAATGCCTTGTTCTGATTGGACCGCGAGGGACAACGACCTACACAGAGGTCGATCTCTGTTCACAGTTCAAGACTTACGTCACAAGTGACAACTATATATCAGTGAACGAGCAAGCCTCATTACAGTCCAGTTAACCTGAACATTGATTAGACTGCCTTTCTTCAAGTTAGAGACCTCCCCTGTCAAGTTAAGACGAGGGATCGGCAGTCAGGCGATTTTACATAAAGTTCAACGAGGACAGACACACCTGGTTGTGCACCTACATCGTCAAGGATTTCGCAGCGAATTACCTAGACGAAAAGATACAAGTGGATCTAAATCCACAGCGTTTTCAGACTACAGCTGAATTTCATCAAGCGACTAACACAACTAGATGGTTAGTAAACCTACTAAACTTCTGTTTGGAGAATAAAGCGGAAATTTCAGCCCAACCTGGGGATATGAATATAGTGCTCCAACACCTCACAAGTGAGGTTTATGAACACGCCTGGATGACATACTTGGACCCCATGATCACGATGATTCTATCAAGATGGCCAGCAAGAGCACTGTAAATTTATCTCCACCAAACCAAACAGGAGGAAAAATGCAACAGATTTTTTCCTCTATCATCAACACGCAGAGTGAAGTCTCGTGTACTATATCTCCATTTGGATCAGAACTGTCATACTACGTGCATATATGGATGGACCTATTCCGACCCTCCATGAGCTTAATACTCATGATATTATAGCTAACTTCTAGAATTGTTCTACACAAATGTGATTGAAATAATGGAGGGTTTATTTCTGGAAATCCGATATGGTGGTTGCAAACCATTATCTGAGAGATATCACCACCGAGGGCGTCTCAGGTATACACCAATTGATCCCATGGTCCTCGCACAACAGCTGACAGTTCCTCGGAGAAGATAAGTCAATCTAACAGATTTTTACTTATCTTATAACAATACTAAATAGCTTCATGCTATATATAATTTACTTAAGTTCCTTTTATCATCACAGTACTATGATTATTACATCATACAATATATAAGTTAACAACTCTACAGAGTTTGTTATTATATATATTTACCTTAAGTTATTCATATCTTAAGAGTAATACTATGGTTACATGATAAATGCATTAGCTAACAAACTCTACAGAGTTTTTGGCTATTTTATACATAGCTTAAGTTAATTAAGCTAACAAACTCTACGGAGTTTTACTATTATATAGGTAACTTAAGCTAATTATACCTTAAGCATAGTACTATACTCATATTATTAAAATATATTGGCCAACAAACTCTAAGGAGTTTTGCTATTATATAGGTAGCTTAAGCTTATTCATATCTTAAGCTTAGTACTATGTTTATATCATATAAGTAGATTAGCTAACAAACTCTAAAGAGTTTTTTGCTATTTGGCTTAAGTATCATCATCATATTTCTAAGCAATATGGTTATATTATAACATGTATTAGCTAACAAACTCTACAGAGTTTTAGCTATTATATATGTAACTTAAGCTTATTCATATCTTAAAGCGCAGTACTATGTTTATATCATATAGGTATATTAGCTATCAAAACTCTAAAAGAGGGTTTTGCTATTATATATTTAAGCTTAAGTTTCATCATATTTTAAGCTTTATGGTTACATTATAACATGTATTAGCTAACAAACTCTCACGGAGTTCTTGCTATTATATATGTAGCTTAAGTTTTCCTTCATAAGCTCAATACTAGGTTTATATCATAGCTAACAAACTCTAAAGGGTTGTTTTAAGCTATTATACAATTAGCTTAAGTTTTCATCATATCTTAAGCAGTATGTTTACATTATAAAGGTATTAGCTAACAAAACTTCGGCGGAGTTTTGTTATTATATATATATATAGCTTAAGTTTCATCATAACTTAAGCTCAGTACTATGTTTTTTTAACATAAAAGTATATTAGTTAATAAACTCTAAGGAGTTTATTTTGCTATATACATTTAGCTTAAGTCTAATCTTATCTTAAGCTTAGTACTATGGTTACACTATAAACATATTAGCTAATAAACTCTACAGAGTTTTTTGGCTATTATATATGTAGCTTAAGTTAATAATATCTTAAGCACAATACTATACTCATATTGTAAAATATGTTAGCTAACAAACTCTCTGGAGTTCTGCTATTATATATGTAGCTTAAGTTCATTATATCTTAAGCACTACTACTATACTCATATTGTAAAATATATTAGCTAACAAAACCCTACAGAGTTTTGCTATATATATGTAGCTTAAGTTAATTATATCTTAAGCTCAGTACTATACTAATATTATAATATATATTAGCTAACAAACTCTACAGAGTTTGGCTATTATATATGTAGCTTAAGTTAATTATAGCTTAAGCACAGTACTATACTCATATTATAAAAATATATTAGCTAACAAACTCTACAGAGTTTGGCTATTATATATGTAGCTTAAGTTAATTATAGCTTAAGCACAGTACTATACTCATATTATAAAAATATATTAGCTAACAAACTCTACAGAGTTTTGCTATTATATATATAGCTAAAGCTTATTCATATCTTAAGCTCAGCATTATATCTATATCATATAAGTATATTAACTAACAAACTCTAAAGAGTTTGCTATTATATAATTAGCTTAAGTTTAATCATATCTTAAGCTTAGGACTATGTTATATCTTAAAGTATTTTTAGCTAACAAACTCTAAGGAGTTTATACTAGCATATTAACAAGCTTAAGTCTATTAGTCTTAAGCATTGTATTAATGTTATATATACTTTATCATAATAAGTACATGGTAATAACCTTTTATATGGCAGCTGATAAGTTAGCAGCAGGAATTCATCAGTTCAGTGCCTTTATGAAGTTCCCATAGGGTTATTACAATCATCACAGTTCAAATCACTAATTATTAAAAATCCAAAGTATTAGTATTCCCACCTCCGTTCCGTAGGATGCTACAAGCAAAAAGAGCATGAGTCAGGATAAGGAAAAATATGTAATTTTGGAGTAAAATTGATATTTTATACTTATCCTGACTCATGAGGTCAGCCCTCCCATCCTCCCCAAATAACACTTTGGATTTCCCTGTAAATTCAAATGTTGGGCTCAGTATATGAGGAGAGAGTGAGGCACATGGGTAGAGGTGGCGCCCTCGTTCCCGAGCTTGTGGAAAGGAGGTAACTCGTGGTGAATACTAATTAGTGATTTTAAATTGAAGGGAGCTTCAATTAGGGAGATACAAGTGTTCCACTATGTTCGCAAGAAGAAGAAGACAAGCAAAAAGAGCATGAGTCAGGATAAGTATAAAATATCAATTTTACTCCAAAAATTACATTTCTATTGGGTCAGTGCAATATTAGCAGAGATTTTGTAGCTTCATAAATATTTTTTACCGCTTCTCATGCTATAGTATTGACATACTTGATGATGGTTTGTTGGGGTCAACCCTTGTCCTGATGAACCATGTACATGCTCAAGTGAAATGGATGACTTGTTGACTTGGTTAAGTACTTCTGAGATGGAATGTATTTCATGATATGTACACCATTAACATATATACTTCATAAATCTTTGCCATATTTATATATATGCCATGTTTTGTCTTTTTATATAGCAGTTACACTGATCAATGCAAGCTGCACTGTTAGTCGGTGTTAAAATTCTTGTCATTGGTGTTTACACAATTGTTCTGTCACCTTTTTGTCACTGGAAATATGTTACTTCCAAATTTATCCCTGAAAGCTGCCAACCCTGTTTTTCTGATCTATTATGGGCAGGTTTGACAGGTACCCTATGACCAGACACCATGCGTGTGTGAAATACCCACTTGTTACAACCTGAGCCATGTTTTATACAGTCTCAAAACAGATCCCTCCTTCCTCGAAAAAATGAGGAAATACCTTGTGAAGTTGGCAGGTCTCCAAGGACTGGGGTAGTTTGTTGAAGACGGAGGGCAGATGGCCTAATGATGTTTTGAAAAATTCCAAGTCTTCAGTCATAGTGAACATTGGTCGTTTCCACGGCTACACAGGGAATTGGAAATAGATTAATGTGTTTTGTCTGTTTATTAGGTACCTTGTAACAAGTGTTTCTAAAGAACTGTTTTATTTTGTTTGTATATTTTTCAGAGAAGTTCTGTTTTTAAAGAGAATAGACATTCATGATGTATAAGACTGTTTTCAGTCAGTTGAAGTGATTGTATAAGTGAGTAAAAGGGGGAAGTTAACATCTTTTTAAATATTCACATGTCATAGCTTTGCCATGATTGTTAAAACCCCTGTCACTTTCAGTCTATTAGATTGATATGAATGGCATCAAGTGAGTGTTATATAATATAGTGTTGGAAGTTTGAATGGGTATTTGAAATGATTCCACTAAATGTACAACTATAAATACGTATTTGCCATGATCAGAAACATCATAAGACACCAATATAATACCTTAGCACTTTGTAACATGAATCAAGTTCCAATAATGCTACATTTTGTGAATCTTCATGATAAAGGATTTTTTAACGAATGCTTGTGAAAAAGATCAGGTCTCTTATCGTCTTTAGAGCTGAATGAATAGAATTTTGCAGAGTATATAATAATAATAATAATAATAATAATAATAATAGTTTATTACTGTGTCATATGTTACATGTAGTAATACATTTTGGCACTTTACCTTATACAAACACCAGGCCAGTTCTGGCCTAAATTACACCAGATAAATACATATATTTTTCAGTAAAATTGAATAAAAAGTATTATAAAAATATTATAATAATATATAAGCTGCATCTCAACATAATCATTATGCAGTGGGTGAAACATGTTTCAGCTTTACCTTTCTAAATGACTTCACAAGTAAGTTCATGGAAACACAGAAATTATCCTCTTTTTTAGCTTGGCTAATTTTGTTTGTGTATATAATTAATCCCTTAAGAGCTGTTTATCTTTCCTAATGATGAAATAATCGCTTTCTATTCAGAACTGTTTTACTAGTGTTTTGCAAATAGCCCTAGGCTGGACTTAGGCTAAGCAGCAAGCAAATGTAGGAACGTGAGGTGGAAACTGTCGTCTGCTCCACCAAACCTAGGGAGCAGTCATTGTTTAGGAATGTATGAAAAGGCTTTACAGTTTGGGCCATCTTTCAAGTTTAGTCATAAATATGATGACTTAATTTATTTATTCATTTCTTATTTATGACCAGATGCAAGCATCATGTCAATTATGCTAGTAATTTTGTGAACTTTGGTACTGGTGGAAATACATGAGTAAAATACAAACAAAGATGAATGATATTTTGTGTTAATGTTATGTGAATATTTGTCACAGTTTACTTTCTTCCTGGGGCTGTTTCATTTGTTTGCTTATTGCAGTTGCTTGTGAACAGAAACAGAAAATTTCACACACACACAGATTATGAAAATAATAACATGATTTAGAATTTCAGGAATGTTGTAGATATTGGATTTTGCCTTGATATTTCATTATTTTTCTTCATTGTAATATTTGCTGTGTTTACTTCAGTACATTACAGGAAACTGTGGTTTCTTCCAAGGTTTTCGTGTTTATTAACAGCAATTATTTACATAAGCCTACATATTAGCGTAACATTAAAGTTCTGTGAATGTTGTGAAACAGATGTATACCTATATATAATTAATGAACTTTATAAAAACTATTGGTCTTTTCCTAGGGTATGGTTTACTGTTGATATTTTTACCTGTTTCTGTTTTGCCATTTCTTTTGAACAAAACTCCACTGACAATTGAATGTGATTCAGTTGAGTGTTTGTAAGCTGTCCAGGGGAAGTGGGTTAGTCTATTGGTTAAAGCGTATGCTCGTCACACTGAATTGGTGTAAACAACTCACTCACTCACTCCTGGTATATGTACCAACACTCACTTGGTTGTGTTCCCATATCTTGGAAGGTGTTTATTATGGTAGTAAAAATTCCAAGCCAGCTCCTAAAAGTGTATTTATTTTTCCTTATCCTGACTCATGCTCTTTTTGCTTGTCTTCTTCTTCTTGCGAACATAGTGGAACACTTGTATCTCCCTAATTGAAGCTCCCTTCAATTTAAAATCACTAATTAGTATTCACCACGAGTTACCTCCTTTCCACAAGCGCGGGAACGAGGGCGCCACCTCTACCCATGTGCCTCACTCTCTCCTTCTTCGCCCAGTGAGCTGGACGTGAGAGCGCCTGTGTCTCCCGACACACTATATCCTTTGAAATATATTTAGTTAGTTACCTCGTATAGACATCTATAGAGGTTTAGCTAGTATCCTTCAACGATTATATATTGATATTTAGTCGTTTTTCTACAGTTTATTCACGGGACGCCGTGTTTGTTTCAGTGGATTACGTTGATGAAAATTCTGTACTATTGCAGATTACGCTTTTTATGCTGCTGCTGATCCGCCTTTAATATGATGTACGTAGCCATGTTTATTATATTCACATTGCAGTTGCGTACTAATTTATCCAATTCTACCTTTTATTAATATTTACTTGCTGCGTTTGGCACGCACAGCAGATAGGTCGCGTATGCAGACTCTAGTATGACTGATACACGGAACCCCTCGCCAGTCTACTGCTGTTGGTCGACTCCCCTCCCGTGTGGTGTTCGCTAGAGTGGTGGAGAGGTGTGGGGCGTAGTCCGCCATCTCAAGAAGCATCCTGCTTCCCAGACATCCCATCGCCGCAGCAGAAGACTAGAGGGTTTTCTACCACATCTCAACAGCCGAGACCGTTCCCCATCGCCAGTTTGGGCCTGTTTGATGATCAGCCGGTCATCATACCAGATGTACATCAAAGATTGACCGATGTCGGCTCAGATCAGCATGCAGCCTGATGTACCAACGCAGATATGCGATGATCGTCCTGAGGGTCCCATCATTACCAACACTCAACGCAGACGCGCGCGACACCCAGGGCAGCGTCGACCTCTGAGGGAAAATCAACGAAGTCTACTAGGACTTTCTCAACCCGAGATTGTTCCAGCCCGATGACCTGGACCTCTACGATGATCAGCTGATCATCATCCCCGGCGCACGCCACAAGAAAGCGACCGGTGACAGCTAACGACATCAGCAGAGATCACCATGCAGCCTGATGCCTCTACACTGATGTCGGGGACGATTTTCCGGTGGACCCCTCCATTAACACCGCAGATAAAGCACCGGCGACCTGCGTCGCCGCAGACCATCCCAGAAGACATGATGCGACAAATTATGAACATCATGGAGGACCACTATATCTGGCGGTAGCAGGGTCCGAGCCAGCGAAGGCTCCAACGTGAACAGCACCCCAGAGGCACCCCCGCCAACGTAGCAGCCAGGGACGATGTCACCTTCGCGAAGGAAGTCACGGACCACCTTGACGGAAGGACCTAGATGTACAGCCTTCGGCGAAGGCCTTCGCTGGCGAAAGGACCTAGATGTACAGCCTTCGGCCAGGTGAAAGAACCTAGATGTACAGCTCGAAGAAGGACTTCGGCGAAGGCAGGATAGATCATCACCTTATGCGGTTTCATCCCTAGATGTGGACTCGGACCATCAGACATCACGGAAGCCTTTCGGCGAAGGTCATATCGCCGTTCCTCGGACCGGACGCCTTAGAGGAAGTCTTCAGCGAAGGCATGCGCGAAGGACACCTGAATCCAGATCATCATCATCTAGAAGGACATCGAGGGACTATACAAGAGCTTCACAAACTATCAACGTTCCCCTCACAAGTCTCGAGAAGATCAACCCATAGACAAGTTGATCATCGATATCAAGTATAAGAACTACAATCGTATATTGGTTCTGTTGAATCCATGACGAGACGTATGTTCGCTGGCCTAAATAGATCTAGAACGATCAATTAGACACTTATCACCAGACTTCGTAACACGACTTCTGAATATGATAAGATGATCCATGCGCCCTACTTTAGGCAAGCGCCGCGATCCCACATCCTGTTAAACACAGAGGCTGTTCACGAAGCAAGCTCATATATATATTTATATATATATATATATACTAATCGGGCTTTGATTTCGACACCTTCGCGATGGTCGCTAAGGCTAAGTGGCTCCAAGTCTACTTCACCCAGAAGATCTAGAAGGGATAGCCGAGAACTTCGCGAAGTCTCCGGCGTTCACCGAGGAAGTCTCCTCCAAGGTTTCCATATACTAGCCACTCGTCATATATAGCTACTCGTCAGTCCGTTCAAGACGTCGCATAAGTTGATTATCAACTGTATGCCAGATGCCGTCTATAAGCCTACGCGAAGATAATTGCTCAGGCTATTTACAACACAGAAACGCCGCTGTATTATTAGTCAACGACATTTCATAGATCTTCACAGAAATCAACTATTCCGTATAAATTGCTAATATACAATCCCGGACGACGATACGATTATCTACATGCGTGACCATTACGCATATCTGCAGACAATTCAATATTGAAATTGAACAGCAGCCTTGTTACAGCGAGTATAACTCTTAATCGTCAAAGTTTCTGAGAAGAAATATGTACAACAAGTTCAACGTTAATTCTACAATTATGATGATACATTCATGTATACAGTCTACAAGCTCACAACTTGCAAGTTGTTTATACCCTTATATATATAAGGAAGTCGAATTATATTCAAAACTGAAATTACTTTCGACAACCAGGAAAATAACCTACCCAGCATAAAATTACAGAGCGAGATATTTCGGCGGAGGTTTTCAGCTAGCGATTACCATTAACCCTCGAAACACGTGGTCACTCGGATAACCCGGGAAGCTACGGTGAAGACCGGCGTTTATGCTAATATCAACGGCGACAAGAATTTATTCAAGGTGGGTTTTTCCGCTACACCGGTGACATCACAGCGGGTATTATACAGAATCAAAATGCCTTGTTCTGATTGGACCGCTGAGGGACAGCGACCTACACAGAGGTCGATCTCAATTCACAGTTCAAGACTTACGCCACAAGTGACAACTATATATCAGTGAACGAGCAAGCCTCATTACAGTCCAGTTAACCTGAACATTCATGATTAGACTGCCTTTCTTCAAGTTAGAGACCTCCCTGTCAAGTTAAGGCGAGGGATCGGCAGTCAGGCGATTTTACATAAAGTTCAACGAGGACAGACACACCTGGTTGTGCACCTACATCGTCAAGGACTCGCAGCGAATTACCTAGGCGAAGATACAAGTGGATCTAAATCCACAGCTGTTTCAGACTACAGCTGAATTTCATCAAGCGACTAACACAACTAGATGGTTAGTAAACCTACTAAACTTCTGTTTGGAGAATAAAGCGAAATTTCACGCCCAACCTGGGGATATGAATATAGTGCTCCAACACCTCACAAGTGAGGTTTATGAACACGCCTGGATGACATACTTGGACCCCATGATACGATGATTCTATCAAGTTGGCCAGCAAGAGCACTGTAAATTTATCTCCACCAAACCAAACAGGAGGAAAAATGCAACAGATTATTTCCTCTATCATCAACTTACGCGAGAGTGAAGTCTCATGTACTATATCTCCATTTGGATCAGAACTGTCATACTACGTGCATATGCGCGGATGGACCTATTCCGACCCTCCATGAGCTTAATACTCATGATATTATAAGCTAACTTCTACAATTGTTCTACACAAATGTGATTGAAATAATGGAGGGTTATTTCTGGAAATCCGATATGGTGGTTGCAAACCATTATCTGAGAGATATCACCACCGAGGACGTCTCAGGTATACACCAATTCGATCCCATGGTCCTCCGCACAACAGCTGACAGTTCCTCGGAGAAGATAAGTCAATCTAACAGATTTTTACTTATCTTATAACAATACTAAATAGCTTCATGCTATGTATAATTTACTTAAGTTCCTTTTATCATCACAGTACTATGATTATTACATCATACAATATATAAGTTAACAACTCTACAGAGTTTGTTATTATATATATTTACCTTAAGTTATTCATATCTTAAGAGTAATACTATGGTTACATGATAAATGCATTAGCTAACAAACTCTACAGAGTTTTTGGCTATTTTATACATAGCTTAAGTTAATTAAGCTAACAAACTCTACTGGAGTTTTACTATTATATAGGTAACTTAAGCTAATTATACCTTAAGCATAGTACTATACTCATATTATTAAAATATATTGGCTAACAAACTCTAAGGAGTTTTGCTATTATATAGGTAGCTTAAGCTTATTCATATCTTAAGCTTAGTACTATGTTTATATCATATAAGTAGATTAGCTAACAAACTCTAAAGAGTTTTTGCTATAAGTATCATCATATTTCTAAGCAATATGGTTATATTATAACATGTATTAGCTAACAAACTCTACAGAGTTTTAGCTATTATATATGTAACTTAAGCTTATTCATATCTTAAAGCAAGTACTATGTTTATATCATATAGGTATATTAGCTATCAAAACTCTAAAAGAGGGTTTTGCTATTATATATTTCAGCTTAAGTTTCATCATATTTTAAGCTTTATGGTTACATTATAACATGTATTAGCTAACAAACTCTCACGGAGTTCTTGCTATTATATATGTAGCTTAAGTTTTCCTTCATAAGCTCAATACTAGGTTTATATCATAGCTAACAAACTCTAAAGGGTTGTTTTCTGGCTATTATACAATTAGCTTAAGTTTCATCATATCTTAAGCAGTATGTTTACATTATAAAGGTATTAGCTAACAAAACTCGACGGAGTTTTGTTATTATATATATATAGCTTAAGTTTCATCATAACTTAAGCTCAGTACTATGTTTTTAACATAAAAAGTATATTAGTTAATAAACTCTAAGGAGTTTATTTTGCTATATACTTTTAGCTTAAGTCTAATCTTATCTTGAGCTTAGTACTATGGTTACACTATAAACATATTAGCTAATAAACTCTACAGAGTTTTTGGCTATATATATATGTAGCTTAAGTTAATAATATTCTTAAGCACAATACTATACTCATATTGTAAAATATATTAGCTAACAAACTCTCGGAGTTTTGCTATTATATATGTAGCTTAAGTTCATTATATCTTAAGCACACTACTATACTCATATTGTAAAATATATTAGCTAACAAACTCTACGGAGTTTTGCTATTATATATGTAGCTTAAGTTAATTATATCTTAAGCACACTACTATACTCATATTGTAAAATATATTAGCTAACAAAACCCTACAGAGTTTTGCTATATATATGTAGCTTAAGTTAATTATATCTTAAGCTCAGTACTATACTAATATTATAAATATATATTAGCTAACAAACTCTACAGAGTTTGGCTATTATATATGTAGCTTAAGTTAATTATAGCTTAAGCACAGTACTATACTCATATTATAAAAATATATTAGCTAACAAACTCTACAGAGTTTGGCTATATATATATGTAGCTTAAGTTAATTATAGCTTAAGCACAGTACTATACTCATATTATAAAAATATATTAGCTAACAAACTCTACAGAGTTTTTGCTATTATATATGTAGCTAAAGCTTATTCATATCTTAAGCTCAGCATTATATCTATATCATATAAGTATATTAACTAACAAACTCTAAAGAGTTTGCTATTATATAATTAGCTTAAGTTTAATCATATCTTAAGCTTAGTACTATGTTATATCTTAAAGTATTTTAGCTAACAAACTCTAAGGAGTTTATACTAGCATATTAACAAGCTTAAGTCTATTAGTCTTAAGCATTGTATTAATGTTATATATACTTTATCATAATAAGTACATGGTAATAACCTTTTATATGGCAGCTGATAAGTTAGCAGCAGGAATTCATCAGTTCAGTGCCTTTATGAAGTTCCCATAGGGTTATTACAATCATCACAGTTCAAATCACTAATTATTAAAAATCCAAAGTATTAGATATTCCCACCTCCGTTCATTAGGATGCTGCCAAACAAAAGAGCATGAGTCAGGATAAGGAAAATATGTAATTTTGGAGTAAAATTGATATTTTATACTTATCCTGACTCATGAGGTCAGCCCTCCCATCCTCCCCAAATAACACTTTGGATTTCCCTGTAAATTCAAATGTTGGGCTCAGTATATGAGGAGAGAGTGAGGCACATGGGTAGAGGTGGCGCCCTCGTTCCCGCGCTTGTGGAAAGGAGGTAACTCGTGGTGAATACTAATTAGTGATTTTAAATTGAAGGGAGCTTCAATTAGGGAGATACAAGTGTTCCACTATGTTCGCAAGAAGAAGAAGACAAGCAAAAAGAGCATGAGTCAGGATAAGTATAAAATATCAATTTTACTCCAAAAATTACATATTTATATTTTTTGTGTGTACTCTGTGTATACCATGAGACTCACAATTTCCAAAGGTTATACATATCAATGGGTCATTCCTTTCTGTGTTGCAGACACCATTACTTACAGGCTGACGTCGTCGCTGTAATATTGTTGAGTACATCTTAAACACCAGACCAACAAGCAAACAAATAAAATTTATCACTGTCTACATACTTGGCTTCAACACTGACTTCTTCATGTACGTGTAGCTGGAATATTGCTCAGTGTGGCCATCTAAACTTTACATAAACCAACAGGGGCGGTTGGGTAGCCTAATGGTTAAAGTGTTGGCTCGTCACGCCGAAGACCGGGTTCAATCCCACATGGGCACAATGTGTGAAGCCCATTTCTGGTGTCCCCTCTTGGGATGATGTTGCTGGAATATTGCTAAAAGCGGCGTAAAAACCAAACTCAGTCAGTCAGTCAGTTACATAAACCAACATAACCTACCCAAAGACTACCTTTATCGTAAAACTGACTTTAGTAAGTAAGAATAGGTTTAAGTCCCATTCCGACAATAACATGGTGGGGGAAGCCAGAAATGAGCTCCACACATTGTAACCACATGGGGAATTGAACCAAGGTTTTTGGTTTGATGAGGGAAAGCTCTAACCACTAGGCTACCACACTGCCCCTGACAAACTTCAAGTGATGAGCAATTATGAAGTTCTTGTATTGCATTATAGTTACTTACAGTTCCCTTTTATTGGAATATTTCATACTCTGGCAAACTTCTAAAGTTTCAAACAGTACTACATTGATTGATTGAGTGAGTGAGTATGGTTTTACGCCGCTTTTAGCAATATTCCAGCAATATCACGGAGGGGGACACCACAAATGGGCTTCACACATTGTGCCCATGTGGGGAATCGAACCCGGGTCTTCGGCGTGACGAGCGAACACTTTAACCACTAGGCTACCCCACCGCCCCGTTCTACATTGAAACAATGTGCTCATACTATGTTTATCTATGGCAATGCTATGGCAATACTTCACTGCTGTGTGACAGTGATAGCCTGATGACCAGGGTTATGACAAACTTGAGACATCTTCTGATGGAATAAGATCCACTAGAACACTTAAGTTTAGCAATTTTGCCAGTTGATTTAAATAAATTGTTTTGAAAAACAGCACTGATAAAAACATCCATAACACTTGTAGGCATCATTAAGCTGCCATGTTAATTCAAACTGATCTGTCAAGTGAGATGGGCAAAGAACAAAATTACTTCTAAATGTCACATATGATTATGTTAAATAGGAAGAGGCACGTTAACATAATCAATGTCGTAAAGCATTTGTGCTGGTAATATTCATTAAACCCTAACATAACAGTCACGACTTTGAACACTAGTTACAGTTTAGGAACAGTAGTCAAGTGTCTCCATCACAAAGGGAGAATTACGCTGAAGGCTATTAGTGTTCTCGATACCACAGCTACGTTGAGTAATTACCGATGTCGAATGCAAGATCATGCACTGGGTCCACAAGGTTCCTGCCTCTACACAACCGAACATGACCCTTCTTTCACAAACTGGCGTCTTACTCTGTCCTCATTCAAACACGCTACCCTCGACAAACAATAGGTTGCTGACATGATAGCACTGACTGGACAAGGTTGCCATTTTCTTTCTCGTCCCATGTCTAACTGGATCCACAGTTGCTTGTTTCACTTATTGCTACTTGACATGGGAGATTATGTCCACAAAGATCTAGTATGCAGTGCTTGGTGGGGAAATTTGCATCTTCCATTTTTGTCAGGTGCTTTGAAAGACGTAGTTTGTTTGAATTTTGCAGCTCTTCTGTTTAAGCTTCGGGGGAATATGCTGACAAACAGTTTGTTTTGTTTTAGTTTTGTGACATGTTCTGCAGTGTTAATTTAATTAGGAAACATTCTAGGGAACAGAATCTCCAGTTGAGCGTTTAAGGATTGAGCTGTTTCTTGTTGGATGAGAGGGATTATGTAGACAGATTTTCAAAGAGTTTGTGTTGGTGTGTACTGATGAATATCCACAAGTGATTGAACATAGAGTTTCTGCTTGGTACTGGAAAATAGAACTGAATAAAGAATCTTTAATGAATGATCCTGGTTTGTATAGACAAATTTCATGTGTATTTACCAGTTTTTATATGTCTCATAGGCCATTTTGGACTGACGGCTCACCGTCTATGTTCAATTCTTTAATATATACATGCACATTTACATCCCTCATTCCCTGTCTATAAGAGATACAGATAGTTGTGTGACCAAATAATGAATTTCATTTTTTGTCTTATATAAACAGTAGTTGCAATATGGCTGAAATTAAGGTAATGGGAATTTTAACTCTCTCACTATCCTAACTATCAGTATAAGATTGTTTTGTAAACATGATTGATGCCATTATCTTCAGTCTTCATGATCACTTGACAAGGATAATTTGTTTTTGGAAAATAGCTTTTTTGGGTTTATGTTTCTTCTTTGACAGTTTCACAAGTAAGTTGATATGGCATGCTGCCCAAACACTGAATTATCTCCACAGACATGTTACTGTGTGTCACCATGGAAATTAATTTGCCAGGGTATGAGTTTGTGTAGCCACTATCATACAATATTAATTTGTATATAAGCAAGTATAATCAATAACAAGATTCTCAAAATCACTAGTTTCCTTAAAACTATGAAAACATTTGTGTTCTGGAATTGACTGTATTTAAAACTCTGTCAAGTTTGGGTATACAAAAATGCATCAGACCTTATGAAAAGTATAATTGAAGAATGATTGTTGTCTAGTTTTTCATATTGTGTCATAGTATTAGGAATAAATGCAACTTATTGTATTTCATTACTTTTCTATGTTTGTATGTTTAGGTGGTATCTCCTCTGTGTGGATGATAGTTGTATCTCTTACATAAGAGTAGCAGGTTAAGACATTCTGAGTGTCTTCTCACATTACAAAACTAAAAACACAACCTAAAATGGAGAGACCTTGATCTGTTGATAGAATAATAACTTAATTATTCGCACATTCTTGCAGTACATGATAATGATGTAAGATCATGTTTGAAATAATTGATGCGTTAACATGTTGATGTAATTGTAAGTGTTGATTTGATTAAAGTTTTTAATTAAGCCCTCAAGATGTTGCACATTTATTACAACAGCTATGTGCTTTTTGATTGGAGTTGAGGAAAGGGGGAAAACTCTCAAATCATTGTTTTAATCATTTTGTGTTTTTTGATTTTCTGAAATTGATGACATTCAACAAAATCTGTCATCCATTTTGACATATATTATTTATACATTTGGTTATTGTTGTATCTGTAAGGCATTAACTGAAATTATCAGCACCCTTTCTTGCAAAGTCACTCACTGAAAACTCTGTAGTCAGTTAACATTTCATATGAATAATGAGTGGTTGAAACAGACAGAGGGGTGGAGGGATAGTCTTGTGGGTGAGGCAGAGACTTGTCACAATGAAGGCCTGGGCTCGATTCCAGCATGGGTACAAAGTGTCACTCACATGTGATTGCATACAGTCACTGAAAGAAATATGTCCAAGAAGCCCTTGCAAGTCTAATATGTGTAGCAAGTCTAGAGTTCTTCATACCAAAGAGTGCACCTCCTCGTAAAATCTCCCGTTCCCTTCATCACTGACACGTGATGTAAATACAAGGTATCGGCTAAACAGTCTATAATTATCAGTAGACAAGAGGCTATTAGTGAGTGTTAATTAGCTACCTATAGCTTGTTTACATGATGTGAAGGCTACGTTCTGTAATGCCGAACACACAATAATCAAAGGAATGCCATGTTTTTTGTGTACCTGCGAGGAACATGCACTGAATTTTGGAAGTGATGCGAGATCATGCATCCAGCGAAGACATCTGATACTATGGGACAAATTGAACATAATGCACAGATATGATAACCAGCATTAAAAAGCAAGAGAGATTCGCTGAATTTTTCACATTTCCTGATGTGGACATACAAAGAGCAAGCAGGAGGTCTTGTTATGTAGCGAGTTTATGTAGGTTAAGTAAAGTGCATCATGTTTTATCTGTTTGATATTAAACATCAGGGATTTTTCCAGAAATTGTACATACACATGATTAGATTGGATTTTGTATGGGATAATATTTTACTTGAACATCACCAGAAGAAGCCATTTTGTGATATGTTACAGTCAACTACATTCATAAGGAGCACACTTTTAACAAACTGACAGATATAATCAACTGTTTTTCTTATTTTGCAGTATATTTAAGTTGAAATGTGTATAACAAACTACTGTTATAACAAAGTAAAACTACTGGTCCTTTCGAGTTCATTATAACCAGGGGAGGTTGGGTAGCCTTGTGGTTAAAATCCCCACATGAGTGCAATATGTGAAGCCCATTTCTGGTGTCCCCCACTGTAATATTGCTGGAATATTGCTAAAAGCAATGTAAAACCTCACTCACTCACTCACCCACCCACTCACTCACTCACTCACCCACCCACTCACTCACTCACTCACTCACTCACTCACTCACTCACTCACTCACTCACTCACTCACTCACTCACTCACTCACTCACTCACTCACTCACTCACTCACTCACTCACTCACTCACTCATTATATCCATAGTCTACTGGACGTGCAGACTACAGAATCTTCACTGATGACAGTTAGCATCTGTAGATATGGTTGCACCTTTCTTCAAGCTTGAGACATCTGTTTCTTGCACCCTGCTGTCATCGACAATCAGAAAATATTTCCCCCTGAGTGACATGAATTTAACATGCCTGTACCATAATAATGTTTTTTGAGGGATTCAAAGGAACAGCTTGACTTTTGAAAGCAAATCTTACACACACAAGGGAGCGATTATGCTTTGGCAGCAGGAGCCAGAGAAACGTCTGTAAGGTCATGGTCAAATACAGCTGATCCCCACGCGTTAAAGACTGTGGAGAGATGCTTGTGGGGATGTGATCGGAGCATCTATCTATGGACCTATGGTTTAAAAGTTTATGGTACTAAACGCCTTATTCTTATTCAGATTTATTATCAGGATGGGACAGTTCATGGGGTGATAGTGAAATATTTCATGGCTGAGTATGTGCGATGTGATAAACTACATATGATTTGAGCAGTGTCCATATATTTTTGTTGACTACAACATGTCGTCTGAATGAATAATGTTGTTGATTGAGGTTCTGTGACATGAAAGATTTGGTTCAATGTTTACGGCCATCTGTTGCTACGTTTTGTCATGATATAATGGATATATATGCACATGACATATTTCATGTTTTCGTACCTATTTGTGTGGGTTGATCAAAGTTGTGAACTGTTGACAGATGTTGCCTGAGCCATGACATGTTTCATGTATTAATTCATCCAATAATTAGTCATCAGGATGATGGACTGGGAAATGTGGGAGGACATATTTAGGACGTATGAGTGAGTGAGTGATTATGATTTTATGCCACCTTTAGCAATATTCCAGCAATGACACAGTGCAGGACACCAGAAATGAGCTTCACACATTGTGTCGATGTGGGGAATCGAACCCGGTTCTTCCCTGTGATGAGCGGACACTTTAACCATCAGGCTACCCCACCGCCCCTTTAAGGACGTATGACCAACCAGTCTCTCTTATGTGGATTATAGACTTATATCAGGTGTAAACCAGTGGTTTACGGATTGGCCCACCAAACCAAAGGTCCAGGTTCAATTCTCTTCATGGGTGCAATGTGTAAAGCCCTGTCTTGAGGACCCCATCTTGGATCAGTCATACCCAGCCTGGGAACACTGTTGACTCACTCGGATTGGAATTGCAGTTTGAAGATGATACTTTAAGACAAACGCCAGAGAGCAGAAGTGAACATATCAACAGTGTTTAGTCATAGACTGGAAATGAAATATTACAAACACAACTGCCAGGCAAAGGTTTCCTTTCCTTGCATGTTGACACTTATATTGACAGTGACTATCCACAAGCTTACATTTCTAACCAGTTGGCAAACTAACTAATTAATATATCCAGTTAATTGACTTATTGTAATATATATGTTCTCTTATGTTAATTGAAAATTCATTAATCAAAAGACCGTGTTGATTGAGTTCTGAACCATTTTGCAACAAACGAAAAAGTTTGTATGAAAATATTTGTCATGAAAGACCAGCTGTGAATAAATTCCTGAATGTCAGTGTTGCGATGCTAATATTGTTACTGTAATATGCAATATTTATTTCTGGATTCATGTCATTTGTTGGTTGGTTCCTGTTTAAGGCCACATTCAGCAGTATCCTCGCTATATGGCGGCGGTCTATAAATAATCGAGTCTGGACCAGACAATCCAGTGATCAACAGCATGAACATCGATCTACGCAACTATGATACGATGACATGTGTCAACCAAGTCGCTGAGTCTGACCACCTCGCCTGTTACTCCCATCATGAAAAGCATGGGTTGCTGAAGACCAATTCTAACCCTGATCTTCACGGGTCATCATGTCGTTAGTGTATATCCTAAGTGACGCAAATACATGTACAAATTCACTGAAAATTGATGGAAACTTTACACTGTATGGCTTTAAAGATTGATCAAGCTGTAAATCTTTTTCAATTTGAGCTGAATAAACCACTTATCAGGATAGCACTGGATCCCCTACAATCATTTGTAAGCTTGCTGTCGTGAAGGGGTAGACGCGACCCCAACATTCTTTCCCCCTCACGCTCGTTGAACATCAAACAGAAAAGAAAATAACTGGTTAATAAGAATTGTGTGTTGACAGAACACCCAACTTGAAATAATCTTGTAGGTAATTCAGGGTACTCACTTTCAACAAATAAATGACAAAGACGTTCCAGGGTTGGTCATTATTATATTTGATGAAATAGAGACAGATATGGCAGTGAGTGAGTGAGTTTGGTTTCACGCACTTTTAGCAATATTTCCAGCAATATCAACGGTGGGAGACCAGAAATGGGCTTCACACATTGTACCCATGTGGGGAATCAAATCCAGGTCTTTGGCGTGACGAGCTTAACGCTTTAACCCCTGGGCTACCCCACCGCCCAGATATGACAGAACATTGTTGATTATAGAGCTTGTATCTGAAGTACATATACTGAAGAAAGAAAATTAGAGATAATGAAATATTTTTGTATACTATATACATTTGAAAAAAGGAAGTGTTCACTACATATCTCAGGGGCATGGGATAGCCTTGTGGTTAAAGCGTTCGCTCGCCATGCTGACAATCTGGATTCGATTCCTCACATGGGTACTATCTGTGAAGCCCATTTCTGGTGTCCCCCACCTCAATATTGCTGGAATATAAAGCGCTGTGAAACTCAACTCACTCTCTACATATCTTCAACTTACTCATAAATATTCATGATGCCTAACTTTTTGTGTTCAGTATATATTGTCTGTAAACAGAAACATAGAAAGCATGTAAGCATGATATTTGTATGAGAAGTAGGTTGAGTGATTTGAGATTTAATGTTGTGTCAGCAATATCTTGTCCATACAGACAAGTCAAGAAGTCCCAATGTTGACTCTGCTATCAGGTCACGGATATAAAGGCAGGAATGTCTTTCACTACGCCGACAAAATGTACAAAAACCTGATTTTATTTGATACAATATGGTCGATTAATGAACCATATCACCCAGGTGTGTTTGTAATCCTTACTCAATAAACTGAAACGACATGTTTGGTGATCTACTCTATGCGGTGCACCCCAGAAGGGTACCCTCATGACGCCTTCTGTCTTCAACCCAGACACCTGGCCAGGGATAGGGGTCGTATCAAAACTTTGTAAGGTGAAAATATGTAGACTTGAAGATAAATTGAGGTTTCTTAATATACAGTGTAACCTCGTGGGTAAAGCACTTACCTTGTCATACTAAGGATGATCTTGCACTAAGACTTGGGTAAAGGAGCAATAATTTAATTTATATATTTGAGGTATATATTATTATGGGTTTTTTTTTCTCAAGAAAACATTGACCCACATTGTATATATAGATAGATAACTATATGGACTCAGTTTCACAAAGCTGTTGTCATGCAATTTGTTTTTGCTGCTACCGGTATAGTTCAACAGAGATGCAGCATGAAAATACAAAATTTATAATAATATGATCATGTTATCTGATATTTATAAATTATAGATTATAGATCTGTATAGTGAATCTTATCCAGATACTCCTGCTCCAGAATGCTGAGCGATATTCTGTTTTGAAGATGTTGATCTTGACTATTGACCAGAAGCTGCTGGTATCCTCTGACCACCTGACTCACGACAGACCAACTCTCAGCTGTGACATGACATGGTTATATTGCAGTCTCCATCATTGATCGGGGGATTGGTAGGCTTGATATTGATATTGTTTATATTTCCCAGATTGCCATGAAATAACTGTGATAATGCTTACTCATCGTCGTTGTAGTGCCCATGCTTAAGTCCTGAGCAGATGTAAGAAGTGATTTAATTGATTGCACGTCGTCTTACCTACGATCATTGCTCCCTCTATCAATCTCTGGCTCGTCCTTGGTTCCAGATTTGATTATCTATTGTCGGCTGTTATATATCTGAGATATAGTGAGTGTGACAATTATACAACAAGCACAACAATCTTTTTGATTGTCGAGACAGATGTTAGTCTGTCATACAGACCCTGAAGCAAATATATCCAAGAAAGCCCACGCAAGTCTAGAAAATGTTGCAAGTCTAATGAAGAAAGTCTCTGGGCTACTTTTCATTTATTTTATTTTTTTTACTATGAACTTTTTTTGTAATATATGTTCATTTCAGAGACTAGTTGTTAGTCTAGACAGATGTGTGTTCATTCCATTTGTGTGTACCCTGGCTAGAGGGGCAGTGGGGTAGCCTAGTGGTTAAAGTGTTGGCTCGTCACCCCGAAGGCAAGGGTTCAATTCCCCACATGGATACAATGTGAGAAGCCCATTTCTGGTATTCCCAGCCATGATATTGCTGGAATATTGCTAAAAGCAGCTGTGAACCCCATATTGTATTCAGTCAGTCAGTCAAATTTACCCTGGCTGAAATACATCAAAAGTGGTCCATTGCTTGCAAGAGGTGACAAAATTGTATTGGATGGCCTGGCTTTGAGGTTTTGTTCATTGTGTGGTATGCTTACATTGCTGGTTCTACTAACCACCCACTGTTACTTTTGTCCTGGACTCCATGTTTTACAGGAAGCTTATTAATATTACTTTCAGCGTAACCTTGGGTTCGTATGGATGCAGAAGGGTAAATGCAGAGAAATTCATGGCCTTTAAATGTATGATTCACATTTTTGTACTCCTTTACTAGATATTTTATTCATTGATTCAGCAAATTGGGAAATGCCTAATATTTCCACTCGTGAATGAAACGTTTGTTTACGGAAGCCATTTTGCAATCATCACCCATTCATTTGGCGCCCATAAAATGTGACGTCACCATGTTTCATGGATTACATAGTCTGTTACTTT
>NW_025767525.1:0-97710 GCF_003918875.1 Haliotis rubra
TTTAACATATTTTAACGTCTTTTGGTATGACGCGGTCGGGGATCGAACCCGCGACCTTCCGCTCTCCGGGCGGACGCTCTAACCACTACATCACGGAGGCGCAGTACGAGACGTAGTGGCGGTAGTTGTAGTATCAGCATTAGTACTAGAAGTCGTGGTGGTAGTAGTAGTAGTTGTAGTAGTAGTAGCAGTAGTAGTAGTAGTAGTAGCAGCAGCAGCAGCAGTGGCAGTAGTAGTAGTAGTAGTAGTAGTGGTGGTGGTAGTAGTAGTAGTAGTAGTAGTAGTAGCAGCAGCAATAGCAGTAGTAGTATGGTAGTAGTAGTGGTGGTGGTAGTAGTAGTAGTAGTAGTAGCAGCAGCAGTAGTAGTAGTAGTAGTATTGGTAGTAGTAGTAGTGGTGGTGGTGGTGGTGGTGGTGGTGGTGGTGTTAGTAGTAGTAGTAGCAGCAGTAGTAGTAGTAGTAGTAGTGGTGGTGGTAGTATTAGTAGTTGTAGTAGTACTGGTAGCAGCAGTAGTAGTAACAGCAGCAGCAGTAGTAGTAGTAACAGCAGCAGCAGTAGTAGCAGTAATAGTTAGAGGAGGGAGAGTACGGGGAGAGGAGCAGTGACAGTTGCCACCCTGAAACACGTAAACACACTAATATACAATGAAAGATACATCATTCACTAGACAGTGTATATGTACATACACCTGGATGTATAATCCACTAGATTATATGTTCTCTTTCTTCACAGTTCACCGTGTCCATGTGCCGCCCTGATGTCGTGCTGACCTAGTTGCGACACTTCGACACTTCAACATCTCGACACTTCAACATTTCGAACCCAACGCGCTTTCAACACAAGCTTGCCAGAAATAGCCTTTATTACAAGCATTTTTATATAAGTGAAAAATAAATTATGAAACATGAGTGTGTGTGAAACTCCAGGAACCTTTTGTATTGAGGTTATACCATTTACTCCGGATGTGACGATATAGCTTACCTTACAGATATATAAGATGCTGATTATGATGTATTTGATCAATAAAATGCTATGCTAATAAGTTTGTGTCATTGGAATGTTTTCAAGCAGGCACGCACACACACACACACACACACACACACACACACGAAGAAAGAAAGAAAGATAAACCCTTAAAATCAACACACACACGACAACAAACACACACACACACACACACACATTACATTGTTTATGGTTTGCAAGAACACGCCTGAGACACAAGTCAACACGGACACAACTCTAGTTGTCTTGCTATATCCAACTGGGCGACCAGTGACCCTTTAAAATATAAACAGAGAATCTGTTTCACACAGTGTACTACAATCTCACAAGATAACCTTACAAACCACATGCACATCTATAATGCCGACATGAAGATAATTAGAACCTGGAAATCGACCCTACGGTCAGCAAATCCCTTACAATTAAGGGCGACAACTCTACACACCGTATTTTAGCGGCCACTCTTGTAGTTCCTCATCGGGGCTGTGGGGTAGCCTAGTGGTTAAAGCGTTCGCTCGTCACGCCGAATGCCCGGGTTCGAATCCCCACATGGGCACAATGTGTGAAGCCCATTTCTGGTGTCCCCCGCCGTGATATTGCTGGAATATTGCTAAAAGCGGCGTAAACCATACTCACTCACCTGTAGTTCGTCATCAGATCATGAAAAGAGGATGTGATTGTGAATGGTGCACATTTACCCATGTTATTGTGCACTCTGCGTCAGACCCGTGAAGGTCCGGGTTAGAATACTGATCGTCAGTAACCCATGCTTGTCGTAAGAGGCGACACGGGATCGGGTTCCCAATTGCGCAGATCGATGCTCATGCTGTTGATCACTGGATTGTCTGGTCCAGACTCGATTATTTACAGACCGCCGCCATAAAGCTGGAATTTTGCTGAGTGCGGCGTAAAACTAAACTCACTCACTGACTAACTCTTGCTCGAACCGGTTTGCGTACAATGCCTTCTTTGTATGTCTTGATACCCGTTATAGGTATTAGAGTATCTACGACGGCGTATATCGACTATGTGCAATCTGTGTCATGTTCTGTTCCTTCGGAAATGAAAAGCGTGGGCTCCCAAGTGAACATGATATTCGTATAACACCCCATTCATTATATATTCAACCCGACTTGACTTTGACTTTGATAAGAAAAGTCTCAGAAAAGTCCAGTCACAAACGCCCCTATTACGCCTTGTCAGATTGCTCGTTCAGGCCTACAAGGAGGACGTAGTGTCAGGAGCTACAGAATGAGCACCTGTTAACATGTTAATCTCGGAATAAGCTCCGTCCTGGAATCCTATGGGCTTCGGGCTCAGGGGACATAAACAAACATGGAGGGTACATGAACCCATGTCCCCCCGTGACTGTGGACAACTTATACTGTTCCCTGTAATTGGGGTAGATAGCTCTAGTCAGTGAAATACCTTCCAACATGTAATGTGATGTTTGTTACCTGGGGGATTTTACAGAAACAACTCTAAAGGCAGTTCAAGATATCGTTCTTAGGCCTCCTGTTTTTGTTCCAGCTACATTTACATGGTGACCCACGAAGACCTGGGTTAGAATTGATCTTCAGCAACCCATGCTTGTCGTAAGAGGCAATCGGGTGGTCAGGCTCGCTGACATTCTTCAAGCACTCCACAGCAATACACAGCACATGCCATCGCATCCTAATTGCTTCAATCAATGCTCATGATATTGATCACTGGTTTCTCTGGTCCAGACTCGATTATTTACAGACCGCCGCCATTTACCTGGGATATTGCCGAGTTCGGCTTTAAACAAAGCAACAAACATTTACATGGCGGTGGGCTGTATATGTGCGAGCCTGTGTCAGACAATGTAGTGATTGATATTATGAACAACGTTTAACGCCGACGGGGAATCATAACCGCTGTGAAACAAATCACCAAACCTATCGGATCCTTATAGTCACCATTAACTCAAGTAGCAAAGCGTGGGTTCTTGTGGAGTGGTGCGGTACCTTGCTCATAATATCGATCACTGGTTTGTCTGGTCCAGACGTGATGTTTTACAGACCACTGTTGTTCAGCTGAAGCCGATTACGGAGATGAACAACAAACAATTCTGCATATTTCTAACCGGTGTACTACCTCTACAGATGAGGGTATGTCGACCCCTGAAGATCCGGGATAATCTTCAGCAACCACTCTGGTTAGAGGCGACTATGCTTGTCGTTAGAGTCGACTATGCTTCTCGTGAGAGGCGACTATGCTTGTCGTTAGAGGCGACTAAGTTTCTCGTTAGCGGCGACTAGGCTTGTCGCTAGAGGCGACTATGCTTGTCGCTAGAGGCGACTATGCTTCTCGCTAGAGGCGACCATGCTTGTCGCTAGAGGCGACTATGCTTGTCGTTAGCAGCGACTATGCTTGTCGTTAGAGGGAACTATGCTTGTCGTTAGAGGCGACTATGCTTATCGTGAGAGGCGACTATGCTTGTCGTTAGAGGCGCATAAGCTTCTCGTTAGAGGCAACTATGCTTGTCGTTAGAGGCGACTATGCTTGTCGTTAGAGGCGACTATGCTTGTCGTTAGAGGCGACTATGCTTCTCGTTAGAGGCGACTATGCTTGTCGTTAGAGGCGACTATGCTTGTCGTTAGAGGCAACTATGCTTGTCGTTAGAGGCGACTATGCTTGTCGTTAGAGGCGACTATGCTTGTCGTTAGAGGCGACTATGCTTGTTGTTAGAGGCGACTATGCTTGTCGTTAGAGGCGACTATGCTTGTCGTTAGAGGCGCATATGCTTCTCGTTAGAGGCAACTATGCTTGTCGTTAGAGGCGACTATGCTTCTCGTTAGAGGCGAACTATGCTTGTCGTTAGAGGCGACTATGCTTGTCGTTAGAGGCGACTATGCTTGTCGTTAGAGGCGACTATGCTTGTCGTTAGAGGCGACTATGCTTGTCGTTAGAGGCGACTATGCTTGTCGTTAGTGCCGACTATGCTTGTCGTTAGCGGCGACTATGCTTGTTGTTAGAGGCGACTATGCTTGTCGTTAGAGGCGACTAAGTTTCTCGTTAGAGGCGATTATGCTTGTCATTAAATCAAGTAGCAAAGCGTGGGTTCTTGTGGAGTGGTGCGGTACCTTGCTCATAATATCGATCACTGGTTTGTCTGGTCCAGACGTGATGTTTTACAGACCACTGTTGTTCAGCTGAAGCCGATTACGGAGTTGAACAACAAACAATTCTGCATATTTCTAACCGGTGTACTACCTCTACAGATGAGGGTATGTCGACACCTGAAGATCCAGGATAATCTTCAGCAACCACTCTGGCTAGAGGCGACCATGCTTATAGTCAGAGGCGACCATGCTTGTCGTTAGAGGAGACTAAGTTTTTCGTTAGCGGCGACTATGCTTCTCGTTAGAGGCGACTATGCATGTCGTTAGAGGAGACTACGCTTGTCTTTAGAGCGACTATGCTTGTCGTTAGAGGCGACTATGCTTGTCGTCAGAGGCGACTATGCTTGTCGTTAGAGGTGACTCTTCTTGTCGTTAGAGGCGACTATGCTTCTTGTTAGAGGCGACTATGCTTGTCGTTAGAGGTGACGATGCTTGTCATTAGAGGCTACTATGCTTGTCGTAAGAGGCGACCATGCTTGTCGTTAGAGGCGACTATGCTTGTTGTTAGGGGCGACTTTGCTTGTCATTAGAGGCGACCATGCTTGTCGTTAGAGGCGACTATGTTTCTCGTAAGAGGCGACCATGCTTGTCGTTAGAGGCGACTATGCTTGTCATTAGAGGCGACCATTCTTGTCATTAGAGGAGACTATGCTTGTCGTTAGAAGTGACGATGCTTGTCCTTAGAGGCGACTATGCTTGTCGTAAGAGGCGACCGTGCTTGTCGTTAGAGGCCACTTTGCATGTCGTTAGAGGCGACTATACTTGTCGTTAGAGGCAACTATGCTTGTCGTTAGATGCGACTATGCATGTCGTTAGCGGCAACTTTGCTTGTTGTTAGAGGCGACTATGCTTGTCATAAGCGGCGACTATGGTTGTCATTATTGGCGACTATGCTTGTCGTTAGAGCCGACTATGCTTGTCGTTAGAGGCGACTATGCTTCTCGTTAGAGGCGACTGTGCTTCTCGTGAGAGGCGACTATGCTTATCGTTAGAGGCAACTATGCTTGTCGTTAGAGGCGACTATAATTGTCGTTAGAGGTGACTATGCTTGTCGTTAGAGGCGACTATGCTTATCGTTAGAGGCGGCATTGCTTGTCATTAAAGGCGTCTATGTTTGTCGTTAGAGGCGAGTATGCTTGTCGTTAGAGGCGACCATGCTTGTCGTTAGAGGCGACTATGCTTCTCGTTAGAGACGACTATGCTTGTCGATAGAGATGACTATGCTTGTCATTAGAGGCAACTATGCTTGTCGTTAGCAGAAACTATGCTTGTCGCTAGAGGCGACTATGCTTCTCGTTAGAGGTGACTATGCATGTCGTTAGAAGTGAGTATGCTCGTCATTAGAGGAGACTATTCTCGTCGTTAGAGGCGACTATTCTCGTCATTAGAGGCGACTATGCTCGTCGTTAGAGGCGACTATACTTGTTGTTAGAGGCGACTATGCTTGTTGTTAGAGGCGACTATGCTTGTCGTTAGAGGCGACTATGCTTGTTTTTAGAGGCGACTTTGCTTGTTGTTAGAGGCGACTATGCTTGTCGTTAGGGGCGACTATGCTTGTTGTTAAAGGCGACTATGCTTGTTGTTAAAGGCGACTATGCTTGTCGTTAGAGGCGACTCTGCTTGTTGTTAGAGGCGACTATGCTTGTCGTTAGAGGCGACTATGCTTGTTGTTAGAGGCGACTATGCTTGTTGTTAGGGGCGACTATGCTTGTCTTGAGAGTTTACGATGCTGTTGGCAAATCACATCGTCAAAAATCATCCAAAAATATACAACTGTTGTTATATTTATGTGGACATTTTAGAAAAAAAATATCAAACCTATCAAATATCAACTGGTAAAATATATCTTCATTATTATGTTACATATAGTTTATCGTCGCGTCAATTTGTCTGAGGCCTTCAGGTGGTGAAAGAGCCCGTTCATCAAACAGAATGCCAGGGGTCGTAGGTTACGTTTCCTACATGCGTATACTGTGCCCCAAGCTGCGATATCTGCGGGCATTTTTAACGAAAGCGGAATAAAAGAACGCTCATTCACAAATAACGATACCTCTCGAGTACTGAATGTCAGTCTTACAAAATCCTCGAAAACGACACATGTCATGTCTGATTGTCTGTTCTCGTGTCCTGACGACGTGGCACGTCACTCATACTATCACATATTTGTTCAAGATTCAAACATCAACTGGCTGTCTTGTTACAGATCAAACCCAGCTGATCTGTGAAGATCCGGGTTAGAATTGATCTTCAGTAACCCATGCTTGTCGTAAGAGGCAACTGACGGGATCGAGTGGTCATGCTCGCTGACTTGGTTGGCATATGTCATCGTATCCCAATTGCGTAGATCGATGCTCATGTTGTTCATCACTGGATTGTCTGGTCCAGACTCGATTATTTACAGACTGTCGCCATATAGCTGGAATATCAGTGCAGCGTAAACTAAACTCACTCTCTCAAACCCAGGTAACCCAACACATTCTGGAAAGACAGTACCCATATACTATCACAGATTATTTTTGCCTCATTTTTAATCGAGTTTGTGCAAACTCAAAACTGTGCTAAGAGGAAACAAAATTAGAAAGTTTTAATCTGAAAAGAAGACTGAAAGTTTTAAAGGAGGCGTCAGTTCAAATCAAACTTGGGTTGTAATTCCTCTTGCGAAGTATGTACCAGCACTTTGTAAATCGCATGCATATTGTGACGATACGCGAAAACATGTTATTGAAATATTTAAGCAATATGAAGTTGCTCAACCAAATTACTTGGCTGAGTATGGGAACGGGCATATTATCCTGGAAAATAGATTATAGTAAAGCATAAATGAATATTAGGTAAGCCCATAATAAATGTAAACATACAAATTAGAGGCTATTCATGGAAGCCTCGCATGGTTGACCCCTTATTTCTGTAATAGGATGGACGTTTAACCAGCCGATAACTAGATACGGTTCGATGACGTGATTTGTGTTCTGGTAGCGTCTCACCAGTGCAGAAATGGTGTTCCGGTGGCAGTGGAAATGTGCAGCCACTTGTCGTTGAGACATTCCCCACGGACCATTCCTATGGCCTCATGACGTTGTGCAGACGTGAGCCTTGGCATGCTATGCGTTTCAATAGCCTTTTAATTTTTGAACGATCGCAAGGGCAGGGGTTGAGCTTTCCAAAGTGACAGTATTGTGTGGCATTCATTTGCTCTGTTTCTCTTTCCCGGAATGCACGTGCAACAACGTAATTTTGGTCAAGATTGTAAATTGTTCTAACGTTTTGGGTAGTATTGTCGTCAGAGTTCATGGGACCAGTAGCTTGTAAACATCTTTCTATGCAATCTTCAAAAACGTTTATACGTGTGTACTAATGTTCCAAACAAAATAGTATATAGTGTCTATAGTAACTATAACACATAGAATAAAGTATGGCAACACCACATATGTTTATATACTAGCCACATAAAGAAACTGTGCATTGTCAAAATATTATCCCAGTTGATAAGTACGATAACAATGTCAAAGGTACATATAAACTTGAATGGAGGGATCATGAGACCATAACAAGTCGGGAGAATTTCAATTGAAAAGTCAATCACAATGACGTCACGAGTCCACAAGCGGGACAGGGGTCAAACGACCATGTCACAAGCTCAATAACGGGTATGTCCACCATCGGCATTGAGAACAGCAGTGCATCGACGACGCATAGAGCGTGCAAGGAAGGCTTGTGGGATGTCACGCCAGATTCTCAAGTTCTGTTGCAAGGTCAAGGACGTTATCTGGCGGATGAGGAAGAGGGCGTAGACGTTGATCCATCTCGTCCCAAACATGCTCTATCGGGGAGAGATCCGGTGAATTTGCAGGCCAAGGCAGTAAGTCAACGTTGTGGTGTTGCAAGAAATCCATAGCAACCCTTGCCGTATGAGGGAGGGCATTGTCCTGTTGGAATGTTAACCCAGGGTCATGACGTTGCAGAAAAGGAATTGCCACAGGTCGAAGAATCTGATCCCTGTAGCCCACACCAGTTAAGTTGCCCTGAACAATCACCAAAGGAGTTCTTTTGCGTGCTGTTATTCCACCCCAAATCATCACTGAACCACCACCAAAGCAATTCCTCTCCAAGACACAGGCCTGTGCATAACGTTCTCCCACGCGTCTATAGGCACGTTGACGTCCATCACTATGGGAAATGTTAAACCTGGACTCATCTGTAAAAAACAACATTTCTCCACCAAAACAAGGTTCTGCGGACATGATTTCGGCACCACATTCGGCGAGCTTGTCGATGACGTTGTGTCAGGATAGGCCGTATGGCGGGACGTCGTGTCTGATCCCGTGATGACGTAAACGTTGTCGAACTGTATTGGGGTGGATACGGCGAAGTCCTGGGATGGTTCGGGCAGTCATCACTGCAGTCTGAAACCTGTGGCGAAGATGGGTCACCCTTATCAATCTGTCCTGTCTTGGCGTTGTTACACGTGGACGTCCAGAACGTGGCCGATCGATGACGTCATTTGTGTTCTGGTAGCGTCTCACCAATGCAGAAATGGTGTTCCGGTGGCAGTGGAAATGTGCAGCCACTTGTCTTTGAGACATTCCCCCGCGGACCATCCCAATGGCCTCATGACGTTGTGCAGACGTGAGCCTTGGCATGCTATGCGTTTCAATAGCCTTTTAATTTTTGAACGATCGCAAGGGCAGGGGTTGAGCTTTCCAAAGTGACAGTATTGTGTGGCATTCATTTGCTCTGTTTCTCTTTCCCGGAATGCACGTGCAACAACGTATTGCACGTCTCAAGGACGAACCCACTGACGTCACGGAACGTGGCACGTGCATACATGTTGGATACATGTCACTAATCTCTGAGTTTAAATCCTTATGTGTCTACACAGGTTTGATAATTTTTTATTTTAAATTTTTGTATGCACAGTTTCTTTAGTAGTATAGTAGCAATATGTTACCATTAACAATAGCTAAGGAGCTGATCCAGATCTCTATTGAACTTATTATCTGGATAAATAGATTCTTGGGGAATAATGAAATGACAAATCTGAACTCGAAAACTGTAGTTTATTCATTTAAGTAGAAATGACAAAATGTAATATTTTGTTCTTTGATGATTAAAAGGTTGTATTGTCTTTGAAGAATTACAGTTAGTTTACAGTCACCTGTTTTGCATATAATACATGGTTAAGATATTGAAAAACTCGAAATTTTATCCTCCGAGCTGAAGAATATATTGCCATTTCTTACAAATTTGATGTTGATTGAGGAATTAACATAACGGGTATCGGGGTAGTGTAGGGTAGAAATTTGAACCCATCCCAGCCTATTTCAATTTATGTGTGAATAAATCAATGAGCCGCATGGCTCATTTGTTTAAATCCGTCTTCTAAATGTTTACCCCAGTGAATGATCCTTGTGGTTGACTATGTGATAATGGCGTTTCTTTATCAAACATCAAGCAAGTATTCAACGTAGCTGAAAATGCTGGCGTTGGCGATTGAACCCTCCAGGAGCATCATGCATGTTGTTACATATCTGGAAGTTCATTTAGTTAGGCATATCTGTAGAAATGTGTGAGCGAATCGCTTTAACTCGGTGTGTTACCTATATAAGGGTTGAAAGCCGAAGCTCTGAGACTTTTACCATTTAGGTGGAACTAACGGATATGGTGCCGAGAAACCTAGAATCCGGCTTCGAACCCACAATCATAGGTTTCTGGAAGAACCAAGGGAGGCGACATCGAATCGCGGCACCTTAGACGACTGGGCTACCAGCGCCCACGAGTACGACGTCCTCGACATTACATGTGTTGGACTATTAAGTTGCAAACACTGACACACCAACAAGTTTCAGAACTCATTTTCTAATGTTTTTCTTTATTCTCTCGATTAACGTGTTGTGGTAGATATATAACTCATTCATTGCTTTCATGTAGACCCGTGAAGATCCGGGGTAGAATAGGTCTTCAGCAACCCATGCTTGCCACAAAAGGCGACTATGCTTGTCGTAAGAGGCGACTAACGGGTGGTCAGGCTCGCCGACTTGGTTGACACATGTCATCGGTTCCCAATGCTCATGCTGTTGATCACTGGATTGTCTGATCCAGGCTCGATTATTTACAGACCGCCGCCATATAGCTGGAATATTGCTGAGTGCGGTGTAAAACTAAACTCACTCACTCACTCACCCATTGCATTCATGTAAACTCTTAAATGGCCGCGTAACCGCGCCTTGTATCTATCGTATCTCCAAGTTTCAAGCCATTCACAAGTGTTTTCTTGGAGTTTTATGTCACACAATTAATCCGACCTCCCTAGCTTGCATGTCGCCACGGCCTCGCGCCCTTGTTCTGTGTAGGACTACATGGGCACCTACCTGCACAACAACAACTGTCTTCAAGGACGAACATTTTGATGTATGACGTGATAACGATAGCTGCCAATTGACGGTGCCTCGTCCGACAGATATCCGGGTACGTGGTAGATGGAACACAATTGAACTCCTCCACATGTTGAAGCCCCGCCCATTTCCCCTCCTCCTCGTCAGTGAATAAGGATCTACCCGCTTGAGTAGTTTCTCAATTAAACTGCACCCACTCTCCAAATCCGGCTTCAGTCTTAAAATAGCAACTTTAACAAAAGTCAACAATCATATATGATAATTTGGTAATGGAAACCAGTAACAAAATACCACTGAGTGGATAAGAGAGGCCGCCAATGAGTTGCGAACGTAACGTCATTGAGAAGACTTCCAGGAATTGATTGATAGAGTATGTGGGAGTGTACATTGGTATATATAGACCATCCATCGCCATCCCAACCCAACCAGAGTCTTCAGTCTTTTCTGTAGGAAGGTCCCAAAGTTTGCGTCTCTATATAGCGGAGATCCAAATGTTGTAGGTATTTGTAAAGAGAAAGACATTGTCGATGTAATAGTAATTCTTTCGACTGATGGTTCGCTGATGTGAATGGATGTGAGATGGTCTCGTTCCTGTGTTTCATGGTGGTATCCAGGACATCATTGACGTATTCCTCTGTGCTGACCCACAAGGTGGACCAGATCGTGGCTATCTTCAGTGCTCGTCCTGTCTCCTATGCAACCTGCACACCACTGTTTACAGTACTATATGAAGGAGCAGTATTTACTCATGTTAATGTCACAGCTTCAGGAAATTCTCTGTGGGCCTGGTAGCCTAGTGGTTAAAGTGTTCGCTCGTAACGCCGAAGACCCGGGTTCGATTCACCACTTGGGCACAATGTGTAAAGCCCATTTCTGATGCCTCCCGCCGTGATATTGCTGGAATATTGCTAAATTGTCGTTAAACTAAACTCACTAACTCTGTTTTCGCCAGTTTGAGGGCATGCGTTCAAAAGGCGTACACAAGTCCTCTAGACATAACCATTCAATCATATTAAAGATCAATGAATAATCAATAATTAAAATAAACACTATGTCCCAAGCAAAGAGTAACAAACTTTAGAATTAATGTTGGTACACTCACGAAAGTTCGTGTGTTTCCACCATTGAATGATTTGAATTATGCCTGTCTCTATTTTTAAATTGTAAATAATGTTAAAAGTGTCAGGGGATGTATCAATACTACAGCCGCCTCGTCAATTAGAAGCAAGCTTGGTCGATAAGGCCTCAGATTACAAATATGTCAGCAAATGTACAGCCAGCCTTTAAAAAAATGCCACATCCAGACATTTCTTGGAAGATTTAGTCTTCCCTTTCCACGTACACTCATGCACACAATTCTAGAATTAGTACAAAACCACGTTGTTGACATCGGCAAAACTTGGTATTTCTACATGGTCTACAGCTGTGTAAATGCTTTGGGGTAACATCCACACATTAATATGACGTCGGGTAGTCTAGTGAATAAAGGTGTTGCTTCATCACGCCAGTGGCCCTAGTTTGATTCCCTCGACATAGGTACAATGTGTGAAGGACATACTTTCTCTTACTTTCTCTCAGGTAGCTGTTCATTTTTTCAGCGAAATCATCTTGACTTCATATTCTGTTGTCAATGTCGACGCTGGCTACAATGAAGTGGACAACTCCTGTGTGTTGCTGTTGTCGCGCTTGCACTGTTCATCAACAATGGAGTGTGTCAAAGAATGTCACCAAGTGAGTTCTCATTGTTTTAGATGCCTTGAAATGTTAGTGCTCTTTTAGTTCCTTTTGTCTTTAGTCTTTAGTTTAGTATTTTGTTCCCGGAAGTCTTTTGTTGACGGAAGTCTTTTGTTCCCGAAAGCTTCTGTCAGAACAGACTGAAACCTTAGGAGTATCAATTTGATCAGTTTCGGACAAATAGCGTAATGTAATATCTTTCAATCTTGATATATATAGAACAGCCTGGCTTATGCACCGAAACAAATTCCACAGGTCGATATTATGTGAATAGATCACTGAAAATCAGCGATGACAACCGGTGTTCATGAGATATGTATCTGCTACCAAAACGGTTTATTTATATACTCATGCCAATAATGGTTGTCACCCCTTCAATTTTTAATTGGAGAGGGTGTGGGGTGGGTGTGTGAGGGTGTATGTTGGGTTGGGGTGGGGAGGGGGTGACAACCGTTATTGGCATGAATATATTTGAGGGGACATCTTGATGAAAGTAAAAGTCGTGCGTTGCCCAAATTAGGGAGAAATATTAAATAGTCGCATTAACGACGATGATTGGAGGCTTCAGAGCACCCATGTAAAATGATGCATGAAAAGTAATGTTCTATCCATTTATATGTTTGAAGGGCGGAAGAACCTGCACGACCTTGTTACCGTTGTTGACGGGTCCAATAGTGCCGATGCTGGCGTTTTTCTCAACCTGAAGGCGCTCCTAATGAAGATATCAGAAGCTCTCGGTCAGAAAGTTGATATTGCTGGAATATTGCTAAAAAGCGTAATACTAAACTGATTCTCTCACTCACTCACTCACTCAGTCAGTCAGTTTGGTCTTTCTTCGGCTATAACAAAACGAAATTTTGCACAGTAACATTAAAACGACAGACCAACTGATTTGTGTGATAAGTTTGGACACCCAAATAAAAAAAGTTGATTAACAAACGATCATATATTTTACTTTTCGCTATATTTACGAGGGAACAACTTGCTGGTAGTAGAACAGCCAGGTGTTGCGCGGATGAGACAAATCATCAGAGTTGGAGCGTCGATTCCATGTGCCAAATTTCGGGTTTTGCAGTTATTAGATTTTGTGTTAGTGAACAATTCATCTGTCTGAAATGAAATCAAACGTACTGTAGGTGAGGAAACCGCTCTGATGTTGTCTTTCACGTTACAGAGACGACGACAACAACAACAACAACAACAGCAGCAACGACAGTTACTTCCAAGTGTAGGGAGGTCGCCGGAAACAAGGCTCGTTACGACCTGTTCGTGAGTGGTCACGGTTGGGCGAGCAGACGTTGCCCTCGGAACCGAGTTCCGTCTCTTGCCCAGTGTGATTGTGTAAAGCCCAGAGTCACTGTATCTCCTGTGCCAGACGAGTCAATGTAAACAGGGACAATCTACAGGGATAGGTCACTCGCTTGTTTTCTACCATTTGTACTAATTAGTGTATGCCTCGTCATGCACCAACGCACACAGGGACTTGATTAGTTCCCAGGGGCAACTTCCGGTTGCGTTTAATAGTACTTCAGCCAGTTTATTACATCAATCGAAAACTATCGGGATACTTTTTGCAAAGCATAAAGCTATACTGTCAATATGATCATGCATGTTTCCTTAAATATTTACACAGTTGTGTACAGTGTTATCATGATACATGTATGAATTGATCTGTTACGTAATTAAAATGTCTCACCATGTTTCAATGCTTTTCTGTTTATGTTGAATGCTTATGAGTTCGAATGCCTTTTTTCTCTCAATTTCTAAATTATCTTCCACTTTTACAATGAATGTATGAATGAATTATAGCAAGAATTAGGAGCAAGAATTGTATGTGAAATGAATGAAAGAAATAAAGAAAGAACAAAGAATACATATTTGAATGAATGAAAGAAAGAATAAATGATGCACCCCTGGCCACTCCTTCCCAAACATTTTAAAGAACACAAAACTATCGCTAGAACACATGTGTTAACATCAGCTGTCAACTGTTTTCAAATCTACTTCGAGACGTTTTGCACATTAGTAATTTTAGGCTTCAGATATCTTCTTGAATGTGTGGAATGGTATAGAGATTGACAGAATGTTAATTGACACTGTCACACACCCCTCAAATACAGAAAGTTTAAAACTATCACAAAGCGTTGTAAAGACCTTTCCAGTTTTGTCAAATACTAAGAAAAGAAAGAAGTTTTACAACTGTAACACTCAAGCTTCACAGGCATCAATGGCAGATCAGAACAGATCGGCGATATGTCATATTTTTCATACACCTCAAATACACCCTAACAATTTTCCTAAAATTTTAAAACTATCACTGTTACTAGCAAATACCTTCAACTGAAGCTATATTCCCTCCCCAAAATAAAAATTGTATGTGAAAGAAGTTTTTAGAATAATATCTCCTGAAACACTCAAACATCGCCCTGTAGTATTTCAATGGCGGATCAGATCAGATCGGCGATATGTCATAATTTTCGCACACCTCAAATACACCCTAACACTTTGTTTAGAATTATGAAACTATCATTATTACTTGCAAACACCTTTTTCGTCTGATGGTATATTCCCCTCATAAAAATAAAAGTGTATGCGTGAGGAAGTTTTAAGAATAACAACTAGAAACACTCAAACATCGCCCTGTAGTATTTTAATGGCGGATCAGATCAGATCATATTTTTTCACACATCTCAAATACAATCCCTAACAATTTTTAAAAATTATGAAACTATCATTATTACTTGCAAACACATTTCAACTAATGGTATATTTCCTTTCTAAAAATTAAACGAATATGTGAAAGACGTTTTTATCGATAGAATTTAGTCTTTCTTTGCTGTGTTACCGAGAATCAAGCCAGTGAGCTACAACACGCCGACTTGAAACTTCCGAGATCTGCTGTACTAATACTGACACTAATAACAATTATTTGACTTTAAAATGAAGTCACAGAATAGATGACATTCCTGCTATATGGGTTTTCAGTTGTCAAAACACTCTGCGAATATAATCAGCTCTTGAAAATAAACCAGGCTCAATCGTGACAATTAAGTTGCCGCCATATTGGCTAAACTGGTCACGTGACGGAGTCGAGGCATACCCTTAGAGGCTTTTCTCTCATCTAATTAAACAGCTATTTTTCAAATGTAGATTTATCAGAACACACATACTGCTACAAAGTAATTACAATTAAGTAGATGTATTAGAACATACATACTGCTACAAAATAGTAATTACAATTAAGTAGATGTATTAGAACATACATACTGCTACAAAGTAATTACAATTAAGTAGATTTATCAGAACATACATACTGCTACAAAGTAATAACAATTAAGTAGATTTATTAGAACATTCATACTGCTACAAAGTAATTACAATTAAGTAGATTTATTAGAACATACATACTGCTACAAAGTAATTACAATTAAGTAGATTTATTAGAACATACATGCTGCTACAAAGTAATTACAATTAAGTAGATTTATTAGACATACATACTGCTACAAAGTACTTACAATTAAGTAGATTTATTAGAACATACATGCTGCTACAAGTAATTACAATTAAGTAGATTTATTAGAACATACATACTGCTATAAAGTAATTACAATTAAGTAGATTTATTAGGAACATACATACTGCTACAAAGTAATTACAATTAAGAGTAGATTTATTAGAACATACATGCTGCTACAAAGTAATTACAATTAAGTGGATGTATTAGAACATACATACTGCTACAAATGTAATTACAATTAAGTAGATTTATCAGAACATACATTACTGCTACAAAGTAATTACAATTAAGTAGGATTTATTAGGAACATACATACTGCTATAAAGTAATTACAATTAAGTAGATTTATCAGAACATACATACTGCTACAAAGTAATTACAATTAAGTGGATTTTATTAGAACATACATACTGCTACAAAGTAATTACAATTAAGTAGATGTATTAGGAACATACATACTGCTACAAAGTAATTACAATTAAAGTAGGGTTATCAGGAACATACATACTGCTACAAAGTAATAACAATTAAGTAGATTTATTAGGAACATTCATGCTGCTACAAAGTAATTACAATTAAGAGTAGGATTTATTAGAACATACATACTGCTACTGCCAAGCAATTACAATTAAGTAGGATTTATTAGGAACATACATACTGCTACAAATAATTACAATTAAGTAGGATTTATTAGAACATACATACTGCTACAAAGTGATTACAGTTAAAGTAGATTTGTTAGGAACATACATACTGCTACAAAGTGATTACAGTTAAGTGGATTTATCAGAACATACTACTGCTACAAAGTAATTACAATTAAGTAGGATTTATCAGGATATACTACTGCTAGAAAGTAATTACAATTAAGTAGATTTTATTAGAACATACATACTGCTACAAAGTACTTGCAATTAAGTGGATTTATCAGAACATACATACTGCTACAAAGTAATTAAAATGCAGTGCAGAATATAATGACTCTGGTAAAACTCCGTGATGATAAGAAACATTGTAATTATCTAATGATCACTTTGTCTTTTGGTCCAGGTGTGACATTGCCAGAGTCATTGCGCCATGCAGGTGGGACGGGGGACAGGCTATGACGACTTTACAAGAGACCTAGACGAGGTGAGGATACAGTCGGCAGCTTGTGTCTTTCACGCAAGGGGCGGTGGGGTAGCCTGGTGCTTAAAGCGATCGCTCGTCACGCCGAAGGCCCGGTTCTGATTCCCCACATGGGTGTAAAGTGTGAAATCCATTGTCCCGCGCCGTGTGATATTGCTAGAATATTGCAAAGGGGCTTAAACCCCACCTCGCTCACTCTTTTCGTAAAGCTCTAAACAATGTCTTGTACCACATATTAACTTTTAGGGCCGCTTCACAAACCCTCTTTGTTGATACTTGGTCATCATAATATCGCTGTACATCATCGCACAAGCTGGGGCTTACTGAAGGCGTTAACCACTTCATATACCACTTTATTGATAGGGTTGTAACGATGCATCGAACTATCGATGGATTGCAATTGTTCAGACTCCGATAGCAATCAGTCGATGGAACAAAGAAAAAATATCGATATGTAGGGATACAATATGTCCGAATCTCATCTTTAAATCTCACAAACCCCGAGGGGAAATGTTTTATCCAGCTTTTAAATAGATTTTCATTTTTCAAAAATGTAGTCTTTAGTGTGTTTGGTAATCGAAAACATATGGCTTCGTTATACCACGTTGAGGTAATACACAGAGGGATCTCTCTCAAACGCGAATCCCCGTCCCAACCAGTGCACGTTATGCACGCAGCAGCGTGCATAAAACAGAAAATCATGTGGTGTTCTGTCACATTTTCGTTGGATAGCTGTGGTAGCAGCGCTAGTCCAAAATGGAGAGACGAAGATGACGATATCTTCATTACTCAATCTTCGTTTAAACCGGCCGGACAGTGATGAAAAACGAGACAGAAGACAATGCTTTTAAGTGTCGATTTGGAAAGCCTCTTACCAGTGAAGAACTTCGAAAAACACTGAAATCTGCGTCCCGAAATCAACAAGGTACAAAACAAATGATTGGGGTTAGGGCGTTTTAAACGATGGAAAGAGGGAGCGACGCATGAGGTTTCTCTCAGATAATATTGAGATGCTGTCTCCATGATTGTTTGAAAACATTCTACAAATGAGTCCACAAAATGTTAACATCGCCTTACAATATTTTGTGAAAAAAAAGATGGCAATAAACTATCCCTCAGTTCTCTATGGGTTGTTTTCGGCATTGCAATCAAGTTTACAAGGAAAGGTCGAAAATCTAAACATTTTTTGAGGATGATGAATTTAAAGCAGTCAGAAAGTTTAGATGCAAGCATGAGGCGCCTTACTAAATGTGGTTTGGGAGCTGCAAGTAGGAAGAAACGGACGTCATTTCGACAGAGAGATGGAGTGTTTGTGGGAGCGAGACAATCCAGCACAACTTTGGATACAGTACATGTTTTAGAATGATTTCCAGAATAGCAGTTAACATTTTGAAGTGAATGGATTAACCATCGAACAGTCTACATGTTATTCACTGCTTTATATAGGAATGCCAGTAAAATGCCCAAAACTTTTGTAGGTGCCTTTATTTTTAGTTTGGCGATCGTCCATTTTCCCAGTTAGTATGCAGGTGCCCTGTATCTAAAAAGTAAGTTTATGTTGTAATTTGTTTCAGGCCTTCATTTTGCTCTGGGAAGGCAAGGAACACCGACATTTAAGATTGTGGAACAACCCCCAAAGTCACTGGTCCGCATCTTTGATGCGCGAGGACATCGTTATTTGCTGTATAAAGAGGATGGCAGGAAAACGAATAAAGGCGGCATCCACCACCGAAAACTACACGGAAGGAAGTGCGGGCAAATGAAAACGGACACAAAGATAGATGTTTCGTCAGGCTGTTTCAGAAGTACAAGTCTCTGTGGTAGGTAATCATGATTCTTCAAAATAATTCTTCATTTGTGATAATTGGAAATATAGGTTGAGACTAATTTTGAATCTGTCATGTTCCAGCACTTCCGGAAAGGACACCGACATCTTTTCCTTTAAACCAGTCACTAACCAACTCCTGGCAATCGGTTCACGAAATGTCCAGTGGGGTACAACACCCTACAGGGCACTATCAAGCGATTGTGTGAAGCTAAGTGATAAGAGGCAAAACCAATCACTCCTGCGCGAGCTACGGCGGCCTCGCGACTATTCCAGGCTAACGTGGAAGAGCAACTCATCTGCAATCTAACAGGTTCGTTACTAACTTTTTTTTTAAGTGCTATAGAGGACCATGTGATCCTTTGCCAACAATCTGATACCAAAAATTGGTCCTCTTATTCACATTGTCGTCTATTTGTAGTCAAATATATGTGTCATTTGCAATCGATTTTTCTCTTTGGAAATATTGTCAGCTATAAACTCTGGCTATGCATTAGTATGGTAACATAATGTATTCCTAACAACTTGTGGAGGTTAAAACCAAATATATAAAATATATACTAGCCACATAAAGAAACTGTGCATTGTCAAAATATTATCCCAGTTGTTAAGTACGATAACAATGTCAAAGGTACATATAAACTTGAATGGAGGGATCATGAGACCATAACAAGTCGGGAGAATTTCAATTGAAAAGTCAATCACAATGACGTCACGAGTCCACAAGCGGGACAGGGGTCAAACGACCATGTCACAAGCTCAATAACGGGTATGTCCAACATCGGCATTGAGAACAGCAGTGCATCGACGACGCATAGAGCCTATCAAACGTGCAAGGAAGGCTTGTTGGATGTCACGCCAGATTCTCAAGTTCTGTTGCAAGGTCAAGGACGTTATCTGGCGAATGAGGAAGAGGGCGTAGACGTCGATCCATCTCGTCCCAAACATGCTCTATCGGGGAGAGATCCGGTGAATTTGCAGGCCAAGGCAGTAAGTCAACGTTGTGGTGTTGCAAGAAATCCATAGCAACCCTTGTCGTATGAGGGGCGGGCATTGTCCTGTTGGAATGTTAACCCAGGGCCATGACATTTGCAGAAAAGGAATTGCCACAGGTCGAAGCATCTGATCCCTGTAGCCCAAACCAGTTAAGTTCCCTGAACAATCACCAAAGGAGTTCTTTTGCGTGCTGTTATTCCACCCCAAATCATCACGGAACCACCACCAAAGCGATTCCTCTCCAAGACACAGGCCTGTGCATAACGTTCTCCCACGCGTCTATAGGCACGTTGACGTCCATCACTATGGGGAAATGTTAAACCTGGACTCATCTGTAAAAACATTTCTCCACAAAACAAGGGTCTGCGGACATGATTTCGGCACCACATTCGGCGAGCTTGTCGATGACGTTGTGTCAGGATATGCCGTATGGCGGGACGTCGTGGTCTGATCCCGTGATGACGTAAACGTTGTCGAACTGTGTTGGGGTGGATACGGCGAAGTCCTGGGATGGTTCGGGCAGTCATCACTGCAGTCTGAAACCTGTGGCGAAGATGGGTCACCCTTATCCATCTGTCCTGTCTTGGCGTTGTTACACGTGGACGTCCAGAACGTGGCCGATCGATGACGTCATTTGTGTTCTGGTAGCGTCTCACCAGTGAAGAAATGGTGTTTTCGGTGGCAGTGGAAATGTGCAGCCACTGGTCGTTGAGACATTCCCCACGGACCATCCCAATGGCCTCATGACGTTGTGCAGACGTGAGCCTTGGCATGCTATGCGATTCAATAGCCGTTTAATTTTTGAACGATCGTACCCATTTGTAGTTGTAGTAGCAGTGAAGTAGGAGACGTTGAAGCGGTAGTAGTGAAATTGGTAGTTGTAGTAGTAGGAGGAGGAGACGTTGAAGTTGTTGCACTGGTGGTAGTAAGTTTAAAGAGGAGAAGGAAGAGTACGATTAACAGAAGCTGGCGCAACTGTAGCTGTGAAGTGGCAACAGCAGCAGCAGCAGCAGCAGCAGTAGTAGTAGTAGTAACAGCAGTAGCAGTAGCCGCAACAGAAGTGGTAGTTGGTGGTAGCATTAGTAGTTGCAACAGAATTTGTAGTTAGCAGTAGTAGTTGGAGGAGGAGAGTACGGGGAGAGGAGCAGTGACAGTTGCCACCCTGAAACACGTAAACACACTAATATACAATGAAAGATACATCATTCACTAGACAGTGTATATGTACATACACCTGGATGTATAATCAACTAGAATATATGTTCTCTTTCTTCACAGTTCACCGTGTCCATGTGCCGCTCTGATGTCGTGCTGACCTAGTTGCGACACTTCGACATTTCGACACTTCAACTTTTCGACACTTCAACATATTGACACTTCAGCATTTCGAACCCAACGCGCTTTCAACACGAGCATGACAGAAATAGCGTTTATTACAATTATTTTTATATAAGTAAAAATAAATTATGAAATATGAGTGTGTGTGAAACTCCAGGAACCTTTTGTATTGAGGTTATACAATTTACTCTGGATGTGACGATATAGTTTACCTTATAGATATGCTCGGTATATCCGTAGTGTTTTATATGCGTCAATGATAAGCCTTGATTTTCATCGACATTTGAATAGTCGAAATACCCCTGTGTCCGACCAGGTTCTATCAGAACATGATGGTGACGTCAAACATCATTATGCGAGGTTTATACCATGACGTCATGTACCTATATGTACAACACAACCTATGTTTCCGTCTCCGTGACGTGGTTCCAACAACAGAGTGTCTGAGAATGTGTTCCCAGAGTTGTTGATCAATGAATCAGTAACGTTACTTGTGAAAAATGGTTCCCTCGAAGGATGTGACTGAGTGGTCGTTTCTGTTAATGTTATCTGTAAAAGATGCTGATTATGATGTATTTGATCAATAAAATGCTATGCAAATATGCTTGTGTCTTTGGAATGTTCTCGAGCACGCACGAACGCACACACACAGACACACAAAGAAAAAACCCACAAAAGACAACACACACACAAAGACAACAAACGCACAGACATACATAACATGATTTAAGTAAAATATACTGATTATGATGTAATTGATCAAGAAAGTGTTATGCAAATAAATGTGTCGTTGAAATGTACTCTCTCTCTCTCTCTCTCTCTCTCTCTCTCTCTCTCTCTCTCTCTCACTCTCACTCTCTCTCTCTCTCTCTCTCTCTCTCTCTCTCTCTCTCTCTCTCTCTCTCTCTCTCTCTCTCTCTCTCTCTCACTCACACTCACACTCCACACTCCTCACACTCACAGTCTCACACATTTGAAGCTGAACGTCTACAGGGCGCTCTTGTTGATCGTTCACTTATTTGTCCGTGACCCAACGATTCGGTATATACAGTATTCAGTATTAGCTCGGATAACACAGAAGAGCGGCCATGGGTGTACATAGTGCTCAGCATCGGTGTGGGTCATTGGAAACGAAACGTCCCGCAAGGGAAGCAAGTTCAAGCAACTCTGCATGACAAGGATCAACCACAGTTCTGGCACTCGGCCTCTTAACGAGTGCAGTCTGCGATGAACGGCCGCTGTGGCACCCCATATGGTCCTGTGGCACTCTCCAGATGTATGGACAGTGGATAGATGTTATTTTATTTTATTTTTATTATTATAGGATATTTATATAGCGCACATATCCACGCAACTTGTACATGCTCAAGGCGATGGTATTTTTCCTCGATCATTGGATGTCAATGTCAACGGCACATCGTATTAGCAATCTCAACTCCTGGGAGTATACAACTGTTGCAGCCACTAGGCGCACCGAGTTATTGTGGCTTCTCTCATCCTAACGAGGTACCCATTCACAGCTGGGTGGACAGGGGACACATAGTCACAGTATTTTGTCAAGTTCACTGCACGTTGCTGTACCCGCAACTAGGTGTTTGCACGTATTCACGTGGCCACCATCTGGTCATATACCAACGGATTCGTGGATTCTTTTAATTGCACAGGGTTGTGTACTGTACACTAGGGGTGTGTGACAACACTGAAAGAGTCTGCACAAAAGTTGACTCCAAGGTTTTACACCCGGTCGCAGGTGGGTTCGATCCCGACACCTCAACCTCGCTGGATCAGTAGCCTAGCGCCGTAGCAAGCTCGCCCACAACGCCCCCAGATGTAAGGACAAATGGATGATAACTTCTTTATTGAGAATAACACGACGTTTAGGAGCGTATGTTTTGCCTGATAGCTGGGTGTATGGACACATGAGGATAGATGAAGAATGAGGACTAGATGTATAGACACATGAGGATAGGTGTATGGACGCATGAGGATAGATGTATGGACGCAGGAGGATAGATGTATGGACACAAGAGGATAGATATATGGATGTATGGGGATAGATTCTCGACATATCAGGATAGTTGTATAAAAAACACCAATAAGCAGAGAATAAATGTTTGCCTATTTAAAGTTGGTTTCGCCCAACATTCTTCCCTGGTCCCCATGTGGAATCGCGTTACAATCAATACAGAAGAGTCTTCTCCATCATTTATGTGACGATCACAGATAACGCCATTCTACGTGAACAGATAGAACTGCCTTCAAAGGATCAGAATACACTGACGTCATCACGATCTTGTTTCGAACGTTCAAGCAAAACGCCCTGGTCGAGGACACTATATGGCATGTTTGTATCCATGACTACACTACTACCGCCAGTACCCAGAAGGCTGAATCAGTTTCGATGTGAACGATGTAAGTTGACTGTCATATCTTCTGTAGCGATGTGAGACCGAAGACACAGTCGTGTGTGGCGGAGTCATGGGTGCTTTCAGTCTCACGACGAGCTTCATCGTGAACTGCCGCGTAATCTACTTCACGACCGCTACCGTCAGTACCAGAGTACGTCTACTGGACGCTCAGTTTCTCGGACTACCAGTTCTAAGTCTTCATTCATACGGTCGGTTTCATCTGTTCCACGAACATCAAGTAACACTTTATGTCTTAGATAGCTTCCACCAAGATTAAAGTACAGAATCATATTACCACATTCACTGATCGCACCATTCACTCTGCCCTGAGAATCGCATTCATCACCATGTACGTCCGTAATGAGACCAAACATCCAGTGGGCTTCAGTGTTTTAAGATTCGTCAACCTCAGAATCGCTATCACGTTTGTTGGCCTGTTATGCTACTATCAGTGCGTATCACAAAGACTTTCGCGTCCAAAACGAGTACCAGTCCGTTCCAGATATAGCCCAATGGCGTGCCTAGCACAATGCTTTCTCCGAAAGGGATGCAAATATGCCACAAAATCGAAACTGTGCCACATTTTTGAACATGTCCCTCGCAATCCCTCGCCCAAGATATGGAGTGCATGTGCTGACATAGCCTTCCCAAGGCAAATCCTACCGAGTGTAAGTATACTTGCATATTTTGGACAGCAGTGTTGTACCTCACAAATTGAATGGATAGCTTTAATATGTATATTGTCACATACCTGACAGGATATTTTTAATTCTAATTCAACTTAGTATGTAACACGAGTTCTGATTGGTCAATGCTATAAATTTCCGACCGTATAATCAGCATATATGGTCACAATTTGAAAACCGATTCACCGAAACCTTTGAATGTATCCCTACACTATTGGGGTAACGCTGTTTCGCAGGACATTGTCATTTGCAGAAGCCATTGGTCAATTAACTCCCCTATCCAGCTAAAATGGGTGGAATTTGTGTTAAAAAAGACAAAACAGTATCATAAATTTAATTTTAAGTTCAAACAACTTACTCGCAACGGGCTGTTGACCCAACACTGTTAGATCATGAAACAAGGTTTATGACGTCATTATGGAGCGTGACGTCACCTGCTATGACGTCATTTTGACAACAGAACTGATAATGGCCCGTAGTTGAGGAATCAGCGGGCAGCTCATTTCTGTAACTAGAGGGCGGTTTCATCATAATACCTTCCATTTTATCTATAATACTATGATCTATTCATCATTGTCAAATTTAGTCTGTGTGCACATAATAAACGTGTGTAGTTTGAAAAGGAACTACTTTCTCTGGCGATGGTGTAAGTTGAAGGAGTGATATGATTAACCTTTGACCTAGAGGAACTTTGACCTGGTTTAAATAATGAATTTCTTTCACGAAAAAACAGCGTAAAAACGAGTTGAATTAGAATGGGGATAACTGTACTGTGTTTGACGAATTGGGGACGTATACCGGTGGTTATATAGCCGCAAATCCCCTAACTGAACATAAAACTAACTCATTTCTTTTTAGAAAATGGCTGGAGCATGCATGCAGACCATCACTGTGGGAAGCTGGAATATTGCCAGCCGCAGACGTCGGGAGGATATACGTGTGTGTGTCAGGTAGGGAGGATATATGTGTTTGTTTCAGGTTTGGATGATGTATAAGTGTGTGTGTGTGTCAGGTAGGAGGATGTGTGTGTGTGTGTGTGTGTGTGTGTGTGTGTGTGTGTGTGTGTGCGTGTGTGTGTGTGCGTGTGTGTGTGTGTGTGCGTGTGTGTGTGTGTGTTGAGTGACTTGGGGAGGATGTGTGTGTGTGTGTGTGTCAGGTGTGGTGTGTGTGTATGTGTCAGGTGGGGAGGCCTTGTGTGTGTGTGTCAGATGGGGAGGATGTGTGTGTGTGTGTGTGTGTGTCAGGTGGGAGGATGTGTGTGTGTGTCAGGTGGGGAGGATGTGTGTGTGTGTGTCAGGTGGGAGGATGTGTGTGTGTCAGGGTGGGAAGGATGTGTGTGTGTCAGGTGGGAGGATGTGTGTGTCCAGGTGGGGAGGATGTGTGTGTGTGTGTGTGTGTCAGGTGGGGAGGGTGTGTGTGTGTGTGTCAGGTAGGGGAGGATGTGTGTGTGTGTGTCAGGTGGGGAGGGTGTGTGTGTGCCAGGTGGGGAGGTCGTAAGTGTGTGTGCCAGGTGGGGAGGTCGTAAGTGTGTGTGCCAGGTGGGAGGGCGTAAGTGTGTGTGCTTGCCAGGTGGGGAGGGCGTAAGTGTGTGTGTCCCAGGTGGGGAGGGCGTGTGTGTGTGTGTGCCAGGTGGGGAGGGCGTAAGTGTGTGTTCCATGTGGGAATTGAATTTAATTGAAAGTCGAACTGAGACATTATATCCGTCGAAAAACATAAACGTAATATTTCCACCAATGATGTTAGCCGAGTAAAGCAACTGCAAACCAAGAAACGGGGTGCTACGGAGTACCGGTAGTTTACTGTAGGAGGCTGAACGAGACGATGACAACTGACGTGCATCGTGACGTCAGTTACCAAAGGGAGCAGACGAGAATGGCGTAATGACGTCAATACAGTGTGACGTCATGCAAAAGTGAACTACAGAACAAAAATTCTTCCGCAACCTCTTTATGAAACTGGTTTCGGTTTGAAACCATAACAATAACAAAAATTCGCTGTTTTTGTCAATTTAATGCATGTAAGACAGGGGTAATAAATAAAATACCACACTCGGTCTCGCTTTCGCTCGGCCAGATATCATAGGAAGGACACTCGTTTCGTTTAATTCGTATGTAATGAGACCCCGTGTTGTATTCTCTATTTATTACCCACGTGGTCAACGTATGGGTAGTTGCATATTAATCTCGTACGTCACACGAGTGTCGTATCGCGTTGACCTGTGTCGTAACGACTTGACCTGAAATTCTAACAATTTGATTGGATAACCGATGACCTCTCAATTAGGTCACATTCTGACGTAACTATTTTTTCATTCATAACAAACACGTGAATTCATTCATTCTACAACTTATATGCATTGTGGGAATGTAAACATTGCGAACGTTGCCGTGTCGCTGTTTAATTGTGAGTCGAACTGAGACATTATGTCCGTCGAAAACATAAACGCAATGTTTCCACCAGTGATGTTAGCCGAATGAAGCAACTGGAAACCAAGAAAACGAGGTGCAACTGAGTAGTTTACTGTAGGAGGCTGTACGAGGCGATGACAACTGACATGCATCGTGACGTCGGTTACCATGGCAGTGACGTCATTAGTGTGACGTCATGCAAATATTATACTACAGTACAAACTCTTCCGCAACCTCTTTATGAAACCGGTTTCGGTTTGAAAACCAAAAACATAACAAAAAATACGCCATTTTGTCAATTTAAATGCATGTAAGACGTGGGTAATAAATAAAATACCACACTCGGTCTCATTACATACGAATTATACGAAACTCGTGACCTTCCTATAAAGTTATCTGACCTCGCTTTCGCTCGGTCAGATACCATAGGAAGGACACTCGTTCATATAATTCGTATGTAATGAGACCTCGTGTAGTATTCTCTATAGATGTGTGTGTCAAATAGGGAGGATATATATGAGTGTGTGGAGTGAGGAGTGAGTGAGTGAGTTTAGTTATACGCCTCGCTCAGCAATATTCCAGCTACATGACTTCGGTCTGTAAATAAACGAGTCTGGCTAGGTATTCTCGAAACGTTCGTAGCCTTTACGAACTTCTAAGCCCATTCTTAACACATTGGCTACGATCACAGTTAAGAATTCTTAGGACTACGAACGTTTCGCGAATAAGGGGCCCTGGATCAACAGCATGAGTAGCATCGATCTACGCAACTGAGAACTTAGTGTGTCAGGAACTGGGATGTGTGTCTGTGTGTGTGTCTGTCTGTCTGTCTGTCTGTCTGTCTGTCTGTGTGTCTGTCTGTGTGTGTGTGTGTGTGTGTGTGTGTGTGTGTGTGTGTGTGTGTGTGTGTGTGTGTGTGTGTGTGTGTGTGTGTGTGTGTGTGTGTGTGTGTCTGTGTCTGTGTCTGTGTTCAGGTATTGAGGATGTTCATGTGTGTCAGATAGGAAGGCAATATTTATGTCATGTAGGAACGTGCTGCTAATTTTCCATGGACTAACAAATGATACTACCCATGTGATGGCACTTCCGCTTGCTTTCCGATCAGTTGGATATTTCTCACCGTGTTTGCTGACGTCAGACTGCGGGGACCGGGACATGCAGTGTATCCAGGGTGAACATTGTATCTGCAAGGAAGGGTACCGGTACAACGTCACCGGCGACGTATGCAGCAGAAGTAGGTACCTTCAGTTTGTGCTACAACCACTACATCCGGTAGCCTCATTAGTTGATAGTGATTAATAAACACATCCTTAGTAATCGAAACTCATGGCATCAATCACGAGATTGTCAGGTCTGGACTCGATTGTTTAAAGTGAGTGGGTGAGTGAGTGAGTGACACAGGTTCGATTCCCCGCATGGGTACGATGTTTGAGTCCCACGTCTGGTGTCCTCCGCCTTGATACTGCTGGAATATACCTAAAAGCTGCGTAAAATCATACTCACTCACTCTAACACTTCCTTATACACTGTACATCTCGTCCTTCTTGCTAAAACGAGTTGATTTATCAGTTTAGTTTCTAACTTTGTTTTCAGCATGCAGTCGTTCCGGTCCTGGCTTTGATTTGGCGTCTACGGTCTCTGCGTTATAGATGACAATAGCGTAGCTAAGACATCTAGTTTTGAGGATTGTAAGAAGGAGTGTATAAGGATCGGTTGTGTAAAGCTATTGGCTGGACCGGACGTGAATGTTCGCTGCATCTTTGGGGTTACTTTCATGAGGTCCGAGAGCGATTCCGGATTCGGGGCAGTGGAGGCCGGGTTCTCTATGTGAGACAATGTAAGTAGTGACACGACCTCAAGCACGTCTTAATCCGGAGGGACGGTGGGTAGCCTAGTGGTTAAAGCATTCGCTCGGCATGCGGAAGATCCGGTTCGATTCCCCACATGGGTACAATGTGTGCAGTCCATTTCTGGTGGCCCCGCTGTGACATTGACGGAATATTGTTAAAAGCTGCGTAAAAGTTATCTCACTCACTTAATCCGGAAGTTTCAACCCCTCATATGTGAAGTGTCACATTGTTCCATCAAGCGTGTGCAACTATCGTATTAGATGCATTGTCTGTGTGTTATCGTGTGTTGAAGACACGTTTCAAACCCGAAAAGCATGCGTCATATATTTAGTCGTTGTGGACAGCCCACTGAAAGAGAGGTGGGTGTGAAAAACATGATATGTTCCTTTTGTATATTTTTGTTTATATCACAATTAAACTTTTTATGCCTGAAATAAGTCTTTTTATAAATCCCAATATAAATCGTATAAATCAATCCAGAGAGAGTTGAAATGTGTTTCAATAAGGAGTTACTTCCAAAGGAAAATGAAAAATGGCAACATCAAGGTTGTGTCAAAATGGAACTATTTCTTTTTCAAATATATCATTCATCGTATGTGACGTATAGTTTTTGAGTATCAGCTTTGAGTTGTAATGAGCTATGTATATACAACTTTGCGGACATTAAAGATGTGTTTCGTCATGCTGTGTTACGCTCTGAAGTAAACAATTGGGAATGGTTGAGTTGACGGCTTTGTTTGTTTTTCCCCCCAATTCAATGATCAGTTTAAATTGTGTCTAATTGCTCTTATCTTCTAACCCGTGAAGATCCAGGTTAGAATTGATCTTCAGTAACCCATCCTTTCGTGGAGTGGACCAACGGCATCGGGTGGTCAGACGCGCTGACTTGGTTGACATATGTCATCGGTTCCCAATTACGCAGATCGATGCCCATGCTGTTGATCACTGGATTGTCTGGTCCAGACTCGATTACTTACAGACCGCCGCCATACAGCTGGAATATTGCTGAGTGCGGCGTTAAAGTAATAGATACGCAAAAAAACGCCATTGGTGCAGGGGTATTATACAGGTAGCGGGTTAACCCGCTGACAATACAAGATAGTCACCATTAGACATGACGCTGTAAAGTCTTCATCGTCATGGATGACGACATGGGCAGGACTAAAGCCGAATAAAGCTAACGCAGTACATATACTAAAATTTGGAAACGACAGGCAAAAAATAAAAGTAATTTCGCCAAACACTTGCATAATACAATGTAAATTCCTTTTTTACCACCTTTAGGATAATAAAACACACTCGGGTAATAATCATGAAACCTCCAAGACTCCGTGTCTAAAATATCCTAGAAATTCTCACATCTTCACTGTTACACTTTTCGTCGTAACCAGCGGGAACCAATCAGCATTTGTATAATTATTGTACCATAAACTTTATTGCCGTTATCACCCCCAATCGTAATCCCACGGAACCCTGTAATTTAACATGTGGTATTGCCTTGTCTGTCTGTTCAAGGAAGGACCTGTCTGGTCGTCATGGCAAAGAATGAGAAGTTATCTCTCACAGAATACCATATGCTAAAACAAATATTCTTGCTGTCGTCTAGCACTCTGTAATCCTTCTTGTAGAGTTGTGTTTCCGTACAATCTTCTAGCCTCTTAAATCAATCCTGTAGAATCTTGTATCCTACTATTACTATTCCTGTATAATCTTGTAGCCTACTATTAACATTCCTGTAGACTTTTATAGGCTACTATTAACATTCCTGTAGAACCTTGTAGCCTGCTATTACTATTCCTGTATAATCTTGTAGCCTGCTATGCCTACTATAAACACTCCTGTAGAATCTTGTAGCCTGCTATTACTATTCCCGTATAATCTTATAGCCTCCTATTAACATTCCTGTAGAATTTTGTAGGCTACTATTAACATTCCTGTAGAATCGTGTAGCCTACTATTACTATTCCTGTATAATCTTGTAGCCTACTATTAAAATTCTGTAGAATCGTGTAGCCTACTATTAACATTCCTGTAGAATCTTGTAGCCTACTGTTACTATTCTCTGTATAATCTTGTAGCCTACTATTAACATTCCTATGCAAACTTGTAGTCTACTATTATTTTTCCTGTAGAATCTTGTAGCCTACTATTAACATTCCTGTAGAATCTTGTAGCCACCTATTAACATTCCTGAAGAATCTTGTAGCCTACTGTTACTATTCCCGCATAATCTTGCAGCCTACTATTAACATTCCTATGCAAACTTGTCGCCTACTATTATTATTCCTGTAGAATCTTGTAGCCTACTGTTAACATTCCTGTAGAATCTTGTAGCCTCCTATTAACATTCCTGAAGAATCTTGTAGCCTACTGTTACTATTCCCCTGTATAATCTTGCAGCCTACTATTAACATTCCTATGCAAACTTGTAGCCTACTATTATTATTCCTGTAGAATCTTGTAGCCTACTATTAACATTCCTGTAGAATCTTGTAGCCTCCTATTAACATTCCTGTAGAATCTTGTAGCCTACTGTTACTATTCCCGTATAATCTTGCAGCCTACTATTAACATTCCTATGCAAACTTGTAGCCTACTTTTATTATTCCTGTAGAATCTTGTAGCCTACTATTAACATTCCTGTAGAATCTTGTAGCCACCTATTAACATTCCTGTAGAATCTTGTAGCCTACTGTTACTATTCCCGTATAATCTTGCAGCCTACTATTAACATTCCTATGCAAACTTGTAGCCTACTATTATTATTCCTGTAGAATCTTGTAGCCTACTGTTAACATTCCTGTAGAATCTTGTAGCCTCCTATTAACATTCCTGTAGAATCTTGCAGCCTACTGTTACTATCCCCGTATAATCTTGCAGCCTACTATTAACATTCCCTATGCAAACTTGTAGCCTACTATAAGTATTCCCTGTAGAATCTTGTAGCCTACTATTAACATTCCTGTAGAATCTTGTAGCCTCCTATTAACATTCCTGTAGAATCTTGTAGCCTACTATTACTATTCCCGTATAATCTTGCAGCCTACTATTAACATTCCTATGCAATCTTGTAGCCTACTATTAACATTCCTGTATAATCTTGTAGCCTACTGTTACTATTCCCGTATAATCTTGCAGCCTACTATTAACATTCCTATGCAAACTTGTAGCCTACTAGTAACATTCCTGTAGAATCTTGTAGCCTACTATATGTAACATTCCCGTAGAATCTTGTAGCCTACTATTAACATTCCTGTAGAATCGTGTAGCCTACTTTTGTCAATCCTACAGAATACTGAAGTCTGCTGTTACCATTCCTGTAGTGTAGAGTGCTAGTATTCTTGTTGAGTCTTCTGGTAGTATTCTTTTTAGTTCTGTAACCTATGGGATCATGAAGACTCCTGCTATCATTCTTGTAGCCTACTTTATGTTATCATTCCTCTAGTATAGAGAGCTAATATTCTTGTAAAGCCTTCCTTCATCAATCCATATTTATTGTGAAGTGTAGCCTACTTTAATATCCCCTGTTGAGTCTGGCCGTTTACCATCATCTAACGTCGGCATGGCTGACGTTGCAGATAGCTGGTTGTACTTAGTAAAAGTACTCGTGCATTCATGCGTGACTCAATTCATCTTCTATCTTCGTTTCCTGGCTAGATATGATATGGTCAGAATATGAAAACAGTGTAAAACAGGGTCACGAAATGCTTTCAAAGCAACCTGTGTTCTCTACAGGCAATTAGGAAATTATATATACTTGATAGACCAAAACGACCGTGGTTCATAATTACAAACGAGTGCATTCACACGTCTGGAGAAACGGCGGAACTGATAGTATATTAATGCAGCCGGCTATTGCAGGCTATTGAGCTACTCTCTGAGACACTTAGTTGCAAGCACTAATTCCAAATTACTGGTTATAGCTTATGTGATGGTTTAAGTTCCAGTATGTTCAGAACCAATGTTCAGTTGTTGGCTGTAGATTACACACTGTTCATCCCCGCACAACATACTGCTTGACACACGACTAATAATAATATCTTAAGCCAGATGAAGTACCGTTATACACATACATGTATGTAGCTGAGTTTAGGTTAAGCACCCCTATATGTCTCAGACTACATTATAAACTGCAATACACATATATTTGTCGCAGGTAAGAAAAAGGACTGATATATGTCGCAGGCTAGATTATGGACTGGAATATTATATATGTATCGCACGTTAGATGAAATATATATAGCACAAGTTAGATTAAGGATACATATATGTCGCAGGCTATAGTCTGTTTGCAGTGAAAACGTACCGATAAATTTCACCTTAAACTAAAAAGTAATCACATAAAGTGAAATTAAGATTGCGAATCCTCATGATTTTACCTTGCCAACAGAACTTTTAAATCTCAGAATTTTATTCAACTTAGGATAAAAGTTGTTTAACAAACGATCATAGTTTCAAATCTCTATTATTGGTTTGTATTACAAGGGGGTACGCGCAGTAGCTGGAATAGTGAAACAAATGCACGTGCGGTCCGTGATGAGCGTTAACTTAGACTACCGTAGAAACCAACCCTTCTTGTTCTCGGGGTTTCATTTAATGTGCATACCCCCTTGTACTACACACCAATAATAGCGATTTGAAACTATGATCGTTTGTTAAACAACTTTTATCCTAAGTTGAATAAAATTCTGAGATATTAATGTTCAATTGGCAAGGTAAAGTTATGAGGATTCGCAATCTTAATTTCACATTATTTGATTTACTTTTTTATTTAAAGTGAAATTCATCGATACGTTTTCACTGCAAACAGACTATAGATCACTGACTGCAATACACGATCACCTGTATTACAAGGACAAGCAGCGGCAGACTTGTACCTACACAGACATTCAACGACTACATCACTACAACCTGGGTGGACGACGACGCTCGCTTTTCCCTTGCCCATATGGAACCATCATTACATTCGGCCCCAGGACTAACAACAACATTGAGGGGTTTCACAGTAGATTGAATGCTACACTCAGTCATCGCCATCCAAACATCTTTAGGTTTATGGAAATCATCAGGAAAATACAGAAGGCAGAGAAGGCCAAGCTGTGCCAACTCGACCTGGGAGGCGCCCCTCGATCGAGGAAACGCGTGTACAGGGGAAATAGACAATCGCCTACATAGACTCAAAGATCAACTTGCAGATGGAACGAAAAATCACATGCAGTATCTTGATGCAGTCGGCAAACTGCTGAAAATATGAAAAGTGTCAAAATTTCCAAATATGGACCCATGTAAAAGTTATTTTATAATGACACACAAACATCATAATAACGCAAATCATCAAAATGTGTGAATAAAAAAATGATAATGAAGTATTTAATGAACTATTTCTTCTGTGTAAATATAATGATAATCTTTTTCAGTATTTCAGTATTTAACTTGTTCTTTATTGAAATCAATAAATGCTCTTCAATGAACAATGTCTTCTGTGTCTCACTAATGAACTATGCCTCCTGCGGGTACTCTTCAGCAACAGGGCTGTTCCCCACTTTCATCGTAGGGATTAGGAAGCACCGCTTGTGTGCACTGAACCATTAATTAATGTGTCTCGCAACTGGGAGTTCTCGCAAATGGGAGGACACCTACAAAACACATACATGTCGCACGTCAGATGCGACATAAATAATATTTCGTAGGCTGCTGTACTCTGAATGACATTTTATCTACCTTCTAAAACAGTTATCACTATTCCAGTCTACTGAGCATGCAGCGCGAACTATTTACAGTGTTTAGCTTAACAGAAATAACGAACCAACAACGCTTGGTAAGAACAAGCCATTGTGTGCGTTAACTCCATGAGTTGTGTCCTGTACGTAGTTTTATTAGATTCTGCAATAAATGGACGTTTGCTTTAAAACATGATATCCATCGGCCAGAGCTCCATATAAGATTTAGCTCATGTGGGTACTGTACCCACTGTATATTTTAAGTGGGTGTTATGAATGTTGAGTGGGTATTTCAATTTCCGTTACCCACTGCTTTCAAATATGTGCGTATTTCAGTCATTTTACTCTCCTAAGTATTATGTCATTGAGTAGGTTTACTAAGCAAGTATGTCCTGCCTTATGTCATACCTAATCAAAACCAACCATAAAAATAACTCATCCTATACTGACAGTACAACACTTGTCCTATACTAACAGTACAACTTGATAGCAATCGATGTCTTTTTCATTACGCAAGCGATTTTTATATATATATATTCCGCACGCATTTATTTTAAACTTTTTGCGTATCTAACATTTTAAATGCGTAATTGGTACGCAACAATTATTTTTCAATGCGTAATTGGAAATTTTCGATGCGTATTTTACCCGGATACGCAGCTTATCTGGGCCTCTGCATCAGCTATCTTATATGACCTATGTGTGGCTTTTTTCCCTCTACACTGAAGAAGCCGACGTTTATGTTGTGCCTGATACTGCTGTTTAATAAACAAGAAGTATGTTAAATTTACGCAGCCTATGATAACAAACATTTACTCATCCACTTCATTTCTAGTTCTGATGAATCTTGACCCCTTCCATACATTCCACTCCCCTACACCTACCCCCCTCTTAAATCCGACCTACCCCTCCACCTCAACCCCTACCCCCAAATCCATATTCCTGCCGCTCAGCCCCGCCGAGCATCCCAATTCAGATGTATAATGATATAATGTGTGTAATAACTGTATCCTTAATTAATGAGGGGATGAGGTAAGAACAGCTGAGATGCGGGCTGCCACATGGGAACCCACGTGCACGGCAGGGTCAAGGTAGGTATATATACACACGCCAGTAGAAGCAGACAGTATACCGACATTCTCCAGGCAGCACACACTCAAGCATCATGGTAAGTATATGGCATAGTTTCTAATATACTTTATTATTCTTTAATGTTGCAAATGGAACTAATAACTATAAGATGTTGTATCTTGAATTGTCTACTGTTCTAATGACGTCCTTATTTTAAGAGAAGCTCAAAATGAAACGTACTGTCAGCTACACACTCAACCCAGCAAAAGTATTAGAATCTGTACTTTACTAAGAAAGTGTAATTATTATTATTATTATTATTATTATTATAGGATATTTATATAGCGCACGTATCCACGCAACTAGTGCATGCTCAAGGCGCTGGTATTTTCCCCTCGATCATTGGATGTCAATCTCAACGGCACATCGTATTATCAATCTCAACTCCCTGGGGAGTATACAACTCTTCCTGCCATTAGGCGCACCGAGTTATTGTGGCTTTCTCATCCTAATCCCAACTATAACATATGCTGCTGTTAACCTCTAAATGAAATGGAATGTCAGTTACACATTCAGAATTATCGACACGCGTAACATACCTGTCATTTTTTTTATTTTATTTACTTTATACTAGACATTGCTTAAACACCTGGTGTCAAGACTGACTTTCAGTGATCCATAATTTTCACAGCTATTTTTCCTTTACACTAAACGGAATTTGTTTCTGATGATAGTGGGTATTATTTTGCACTGACGTGCTATATTTAAAGACCCGTGAAGATCCTGGTTAGAACTGATCTTCAGTAACCCATGCTTGTAGTAAGAGGCGACTAACGGGATGGGGTGGTCAGGCTCGCTGACTTGGTTGGCACATATTATCATCGGTTCCCAATTGCGTAGATCGATGCTCATGCTGTTGATCACTGGATTGCCTGGTCCAGACTGGATTATTTACAGACCTCAGCCATACAGCTTGAATATTGCTGAAAGCGGCGTAAAATTTAACTCACTCACTCTATATTTAAAGAAACATAGAAATACGGGAATCCATAAAATGCAGGTACATTTGTTTTGTACAATAACGCCTCGACTGAAAGTTCAACGGTAAAGATAGCTATGTTAAGAAATAATGCAAAAGAAAAAACACAGCCTTGATATCAGCTATTTATGTCAGTTACGTTGTGAACGGGAAACTGTTGTCGAAAGGGATGATTTAAAATACTCGATGATATCACAAGATCATCATAGGCGGATCAGAGGGGTGCACGGGGTGTAAGTTTATTAAATGACCATTGAAACTCGGGTGAAAATGAAGTGTGCACCCCTCATTTGCTCAATAGTGTGCATCCCCTTTCTCAAAAGCTGTATCCGCCCTGATCTTGATATGCCACTGAGGACTGTCACGGTTATCCGTCAACAGATCCGCTGTAGGCAGATTGTATGATTATTACATCAAACATTCATCTGTTGCCCATGAAACTCTGGTATCGTCTGTGCTGATTCACTTGGTGATACGCCTTTTTATGGGCGTATTGGGATTAAACTTTATACTTCTGGACGTGGAAGATTAATAAACAACCAGGAATGAGTTTCAAAACTTTGTTATCTCGCACTGAACCCCCAGTGTGTCCATGTTATGGAAGCTTAGCTGCATATTGTTCATGATTCAGTACCGAAATAGATAACTTACACTTTATAATGAGTAAACATTCTAGATTTGTATATTGTTTATATTTGTCTTGACAAAGACATTGTATGCAATGACAAACACAAATCGATTCATTTGTTTTTATCGTCATAGGTCAAACACGAACATATTTTCCAACTAATGGTTGTTTTATTGCATTAAACCAGTTTCAATGCTATTGCGGCTAGATTTGGTGCCGTGGCTTGAAATACTGCACGTCTAAATGTAATAATATTAGATTAGACACTTTCGATTATTTACTGAACGCTTAGATATTTCTCGGACAACGTAGAAAACCCAGCATAATTATATAATTTCTAGAATGCCAGCATGTAAAATTGCCACATAGTGTTTAATAGTTTATGCTTAGAAAAGAAAATCCTGTGAAAAGAGTATAGTACAATTGAATGTATTGTTTCAGGCATCCAAGACAGCTAGACCAACAAAGCCCACAAAGGCTGCAACTCCACAAATCAAATTGTCCAAGGACGAGATTGAAGAAGCCACAGAGGTGTTTGACCTTTTTGATTTCTGGGATGGTCGTGATGGCGCCGTCGACGCTGCCAAGACCGGCGACATGTTGTACTGTCTGGGCCTCAACCCTACCATGACCACCATCATGAAGAACGGAGGTGTGGAGAGGTTTGGAGAGAAGAACTACAAACTGGAGGAGTTCCTGCCCATCTACCAGACCGTCATGCAGATCAAGGACACAGGCACCTACGCCGACTTCATGGAGGCTTTCAAGACATTCGACAGAGAGGGCCAGGGTTTTATCTCATCTGCTGAGTTGAGGCACGTTCTGACATCTCTGGGAGACCGACTGACCGACACCCAGATGGACGACATCATGAAGTGCACCGACTTGAGAGAGGATCTGGAGGGCAACGTCAAGTACGAGGACTTCATTTCCAAGGTCATGGCCGGACCTCTCGTATAGTGGTGATATCAAGTTCATATAAGTTATTGCGCGTTTGTTATTTAATTAATTGATCATTTTAGAAAAAAGACTACTGGCTTTAGCTTTTTCTCAAAAGTTCAACACCCAAACATAACTTTCTGACACAGTATTCATTGTCAGTATCTGAACTTTTATGTCAAGCGTGACTCTGCAGATTTGACAGGAATGTATTAGCCTTCCAACGCCTGTTGTTGAAAGATGGTAATACTTCTGCCCAACGGATGTTAATTTCACACTTAAGTATCGTCTGAGCCGTATGTGCCAATGTTGAGTGCATTGCAATCATAGCCAGATTAAACTATGAATTCTAATTATGTTGAAGGGCATTTCAGACGCTCAATATTAAACTGCTTCATGAATAAATTTATTCGAACCTAAACATTGGACTTTGATCATTATTGTTTGATGCACATTTACCCCAAAATAGGGGTTAAAGCGTTCGCTCGTCTCGCCAAAAAAACCCGGTTCGATTCCCAACATGGGTACAATGTGTGAAGCCCAATATGGGTACAGTGGTGTCCCCAGAAATTGCTGGCATATTTCTAAAAGCGGCGTAAAACAAAACTCACTCATTCACACAACCCAAATCAAATGCATTAAGATCTTTACATTGAGCAACACACATGTACACGCACATTACACTTGTGTGCATAATTTGCATTACGACATTACACAAGGACCATCAATTATCATGCATCATTCATTATGGAAACATCATCTAGGAGTATAGCACTACACGAGTGAATGAGTTGGTTGGGTTTAACTCACTTTGAGCAGTATTTCAGTTATATCACGAGGTTTCAGCTTGTTTGGGGAGCAAAACCCGGAGTAATTTAGGTCGAAGACGTTTACCACCTCGTTGCAATCCACGAGCAAGGGTATGGTCCTGACAAACCTGGAAAAGTAATCATGACAAGCCGGGATTCGAACCCACTATTTTAATGAAAGCGTTTCAATGAGATGGAATCAGGCGTTTGTGATTCAGGAGAGCAATAAATGCCTTGCTGAGGTGATGATGCGTGGTGTGGGCTGACTCTGGAGGCTGTCGGAATGCGTTTATTTTTCTTCTGTCTTGTGTAAAATGCACCAGTCTTTGACAGAAGATGATATTCTCACACGTTATACAACACTGAACTGATCACCTGATGAAGGGACCTGGAATGGTCTCGAAACGTCGTGAGAGAAATTAAAAAAGAAGTTTAATCCATAAAAATATCTTGGACATGTTTAATTCATGTTTCTGTACATTAAGATCAATACGGTAATTGCAAGTGTAAGAAGAGAACGTGATAGTTGCCAGCCAATGCAACATATCTAGCCAATAGACCTGTGGTCAAGGTGTTCGCTGACCACTCAGTGGCACAGGCCCTCGTGTCTTTGCAAGGATTAAAGATTTTAAAAATAACACCTTTTTGAGATGACCCCCGACCCGAAATGCTTCACAGCGCAATACATCATGACACGGTCAGCATTAGGGCTGGTATCAAATTCTCACAAAGGTAAAAAGGAGTGTTCCCCTGTTATAATCATTTCTGTAGAGACAAGTGTCTTCCTATAACCATTTCTGTAGAGCCTCGTAGCTTGCTACAATCAATAATGTAGTCTTGTAGCTTGCTACAAAACATCCTGCAGAGTGAGTTAGTGTAGTTTTACGCGGCGGTCTGTAAATAATCGAGTCTGGACCAGGCAATCCAGTGATCAATATCGTGAGCATCCATATACGCAATTGGGATACGATGACATGTGTCAATCAAGTCAGCGATCCTGACCACCCGATCCTGTTAGTCGCCTCTCACGACAAGTTTGGGTTACAGAAATCAATTCTAACCCGGATTTTCGTGGGTCAATCCTGTAGAGGGGTGCAGAAAGGGCCTTGGAGAGACCATGAGGTACTGCGCCTCTGCGCCAATCCTGTTCACTGTATATACCATACCCGTTGGTGATATAGCCCGAGCCCATAATCTCAGCTATCATCTCTATGCTGATGACACTCAGCTATATCTCGGATTCAAGCCACAAGCTGCATCTTCTGTACAGAATACCCTGCAGGCAATAACGAATTGCATAGCTGAGATCAAATGTTGGATGAACAGTTATTTTCTGAAACTGAACGATGACAAAACTGAGATTCTCATCATCAGCTCCAAACAGACAAAATCAAAGTTCAAGATCCCTGGAGTTCAAATTGGAGACGCGTTTGTTCAACCAGAAAGCCGTGCTCGATATCTAGGTGTCATCTTTGACTCAACATTAAGCATGGAAAATCACGTCAGTAACATCTGCAAATCTGCATATTTCCACCTTAGGAACATCAGACAGATTAGCAGGTACATGGACACACCATCAGTAAAATGCCTAACCCATGCATTGTGACATCACGTCTAGACGACTGCAACAGTCTACTCTATGGAATTCAGCAGAAGTACACGGACAAGTTACAGCGTGTTCAAAACACAGCTGCCAGGTTCATAACACGCACACATATGTATGTGCACATAACACCCGTCCTGAAGGACTGGCTCCCTGTAAAAGACAGAGTTGTATTCAAACTACTTGTGTTTGTTTGCAAGTCCATTAATGGGCTTGCTCCATTCTATCTCCAGGAACTAGTCAACCTTCACAAGCCTGGAAGGTCACTCAGATCGGCTAGTCAGCAAAGCTTAGATGTTCCATCTGTCCGAACCACAACATACGGGGACAGAACAATTAGCAGAGCGGGTGCTGTACTCTTGAATGGATTACCTGAAAATGTAAAAAAATCGGAAAATATCAACAGTTTCCGATCTTGTCTCAAAAGTTAAACCATTCTCTTCAAACGAGCATTTGACTAAGCGCACATGAGCAGGACTCTGGATATATAGCGCTATACAAATGTCTAATTTGATTTGATTTGATTTGGATTTGAAAAACCAGTACTTACGCACATAACACCAGAATATTGTTTTCTGACGGCGTACATCGTCAGTTGCAATGGCTCACGTGGTAAGACAATCCCAGGGTGAGTGCACTATGTGCTTGTCGCCAGACTCCTGAAAATGTCCACAGGTCACAGAGAATTAGGCGCTGGCAGCTCTTTGACGACGTCGTGTGATCTTGAAAGAAGAAAATCCATTCTGTCGTCATCACAAAGATGAAAGACCTGTATTGTCGCCATCCCCTATACTAGAATGTCACGTACCTCCGCGTGTGAAGTCCAGGCATTCCGTGGTGCTCGACAAATAGTTTGGGGGGAATCAGCTGGAAGAACAAGACGCCGTGGGTAAACGTTAAAAGCACCATGACAGCTCAGCGTTAAGTATACTCAGCAGCAAAAAAAACGTCAGTACGAATTCAAAATGAGATAGGCACTGTAATCAAATCATTACAGGAATGGACATAATGAGCGGATCAAAAACATTTTTTGTGTACAATATCTTGACACATCAATGAATAACTCAGAAGTTCAAGACATTACGTGAACGTGTGCAGTCCATACAGACTCTTGACTTCAATATGTAGTGTGACCACCACGACCGGCAATAACTGCAGCACAGCGTCTATGCATGAAGTGCACCAATCGATTGATGAAGGCCATTGGCACATGGAACCACACTCTGAGAAAGGCCTGGCGCAATAAATCGGCTGTGTTCGGCCTTGGTAAGACATTATTCAGTCTCCTCTGAATTTCATTCCAAAGATGTTCAATTGGGTTTAAATCAGGACTAAGGGCTGGCCACTGCATAATGTTGACACCGTTCTGCTGTAGTCACGTGTATAGTTTGCATGTGGACCCGGTTTTTTGTAAATATCTCTTCATCCAATGACCCAATCGATCTCAAACTGTGCAAGTGGATGTTTTGTCAGACAACCTAATCACATTGTAAATCACCGATTTTATGCATTTGTATTAAAGAATCTCTCTATGTAACTGTCAACAAAATAAACAGCAGAACGCATACGGCTTGCAGAGGGAGGGAGCCAATGACCTGTAACAGCGGCAGTGTTGGGTCTTGTCGTCTGCCAGTACGGGGACGATTATTTGTGGTGTTGGTGGCCCGGAAACGTTGCTGCAGCCTGTAGATGGTCCGAAAGTTGACCTGGAAGTGATTTACAACGGCTTGTGCAGTGGGGCCAGCTTCAAGTCTTCCTAGCGCCTGATTCCTCTGAGCTGTCGTGAGTCGCAGCATCCTGCTGACGTTGTAATGTAAATGTTTCAACCAGGTTTGGGGTGCATTTTATAGGGCTGGTCCTTGTGAACAGCACGTGCAGCATAAGTTGCATGAAAAACATGGAGAACACCGTACCATCTCCGAGATCAGGTTGAGTTTTTGAGACCATTTCCTGGGTTCCATTCTGAGTTTGGGAAGGAATGTCTTTGCTCAGGTAAAGTTGGAGATGTTTTCAAAAATATACAATCAAAACATTAAATGTGAATGTGAATAACACTAACGTGTTTCCCTTGCCGTCACGTTCGCCTCATCACTCTCCAGTGGGACAATGGCAAGGGAATCCAAAAGAGCTGATCGGTAAACAAAAGCAAGAGGGAACAACCATGTATGACAAACATTCGCAATGACGCCATCGATTGCCTCACGGCTTCACTGAGTGGTAATGTTGACGTGTGTGGGTTCCCAACCGCTTAGACTGGTGTCCTACCTTTCACCTCATAACGGCAGCACAAATTAAGCATAGTATTCCCAGAAATTATTGAGAAAGTTGTTTCGGCAAATATCTAATACATGTATATAAACTATAGAAGTTTACTTAAATGAATATGTTGAGATATGATTCTCCTACAGTCAATGTGTCTTTTCAGTACTTTGTGAGAGCTCCTTGCCCTGCAATACACGACTGAATGTGCCTAGGTACACAACCGATCAAAGTTTGTTGGAAATCGTGTGACAGCGTACCCCAATACTCGACCACTTCTTTCTTCATATCCTCAATATAACCAATATCCCCACGCATTATCAATAGGGTTCAGATCTGGGCTGTAGCTGGGCCAGTTTAAAACTTGAACATTTTGGTACAACAACCACTGTCTTCTGGGGCGGTTCCTGAGAGAGAGAGAGAGAGGGGGGGGTCCCTGAAAACATTTCCTTAGGGAGCATTTCCCCCTAACCTTTGGACTTCATGATCTATGAACACGCACACACACGCACGCACGCACGCACGCACACCCCTTCTTCATAATCCTGGATCCGCCCCTGCCATTTATCAAATTTCGGGCTGTTTTGGGCGTTGGTACATAGGTTTCACGGTATCGTTTGTCCAAATTTTCACACAGTTCGGAAAAAGCCAGAAAGAACTTTCATCATATTATCCTTATCTTGATTTTCTTGAGCCCTACGCCAGTTTGAATGTCTTTCTTTTTGCACATCTTTCATCAATGGTGAGGGAATTCCGCGCTTTTTCGCCCAGTTAAGTCTTTGTAATTCTTGTCTAAGGGTTTCATTACATACCTGAGGACTTTCTCTATTCATCTTCCCATTTCTGATATTCTCAACGCTTTTCAATTTCCCCAACTCACAATCTGACCAAGTCGCTGGCGATCCGTAATGCTGAACTTGCTTGGCCTCTCTGCGGCAGTACCCCTTTCATGTGCTCAATCCCACCTCCTGAATGTATACTGTAGACAGAGGAATGGCATGTCTACCAGCTAACTCTTTTGCATTAGTCAAACCCCTTTCAAAATCATTAGAACCAGCTTTCTTTTCTCTTCTGCTGTCAAATCTGCCATGTCAACAAAGGAAGCCGTCTGCTACACCAAGGGAGTTAACTCTTGATGTAGTTAAGGATCATTCTTAAGCCTACAAGAGTTCCCTCCCATATTGAGTACCTTATTACATAATGTAATGCCTCTTTTAAAATCTATTATCAGTATAAGGAATCAAAGATTTTCTCAATAATTTCTGGGAAAACTGTAGTGTGCGCTCTTGGGCAGTCAAACTAGTTCACGACGTTATTTTACGTGCCATTTTGACTTTTGGAGAAAAGACAATTTTTTATTTTGTTTTTTTTTTTTTTTTTTTTTTTTTTTTTTTGGGGTTTAATTGATATTTTAATCCTGAATCCCTGTAACAGATAGGGACAAATGAACCAGGGAATTCCTCTCCCTCTTGGAGAATAAAAAAACATGGTGAAGGATTTAACAAGATAAAACTGTCACACACACATGCATACCAAATGACACACAGTATAAACACACAATACAAAGGATCCACAAGAATCGTGATAAGCTGCTGGTTTCAATATACAGGTACATATCAAGCAAAGCTAAGATATGTTTTTTTCACAACTTTCATTCACACTTGACCAAGAAATATGGTTAATATACCAACCATCATAATATAATAGTATAAAGGATGGACATGGCTGGACTCATCGTGAAAAGAAAAGAAGATTCAGTACCCTGAAATCAGTTAACCTCGGGTCTAGAAACAATGAGTGGTAGGACATCCACTGCGAAAAGAAAATTGATACCCTGGTCATTTTAGCTGACAGGCTATTGTGTATTGTGTTCCTATTAAAAGTGCGGCCAGTTGTGATAAATTCGTAGTAAAACGAGGTCGTGAAATACTTCCCGTGCGATGTATAGTCTCTATCGAAAGGTAATTGAGAAATATTTACACTTAAACCATTACCTCCGTGGTTCATCACTACACATGAGTGCATTAACACGTCTGGGGAAACGGCGGAATGAATAAACATGAATCTGCTCTGGAGCGGGATATCGCAGGCATTACAGCCACTCTGACGCAAGCAATAGTTCCATAGTATCGACTATAATTGGAGTTACGGTTTCATCTTTAGATTATTGAAAAAAGAAACAAATGAATATACTAAATAGACGTTGGGATGGTTACAACAGATAATATTTCAAACTGTAAAAGAATTCCTCCCCCTGATTTTCACATGTCACCTGGTGCAAGACATGCTGCAGTCAAGATGAAGGACTGTAATGTACACATTTAATCTCTGGAATAAGGAGATCGGTCTACTCCCATTTGTGAGAACTCCCAGTTGTGAGACTCCCAGTTGTGAGACAGTGGTGTAGGTAAATAGCAAAGAAAACACACCTTACTCCCCTATCTGATAGAATGGATTAACCCCAGCTAATTATGGATTAGCTATTTAACTGAATCTTGTGGAGGTAACTTAATGAAACTCTAAAAGATAAAGTAATTAACCTACTCAGATAAATGGCTTTAAAAAATAAACACTTTGTGTAGGTAACTTCGTGATCATTTGAAAGAGAAATTAATTTACCTACACAGATTTACGTGTTTGAAAAATCTAGCAATAACTGTTGTAAATATATTTAATCCAAATCTATTTATTAACCTTTGACTGCTCTTTCCGATCACCATTATGACAGGCCTTTAACAAGTAGAATATATCACCAGTTCAAGATAATCTTTTTCAGTATTTCAGTATCTATTGAAAACAATAAATGCTCTTCAACGAACGATGTCTTCTATGTTAATTAACTCATTAATGAACTATGCCTCCTGCGGGTACTCTTGAGCAACAGGGCTGTTCCCACTTTCATCGTAGGGATGGGGAAGCACCACCTGTGTGCACTGAACCATTAATTAATGTGTCTCACAACTGGGAGTTCTCACAAATGGGAGGACACCAGGAGATCGATACACACATATGCATGTGTCACAGGTTAGATTAACGTCAGCAACAGATAAATAAAATAAGACAAGATGTATTTTATTTACGTGTCACCAAGTGTAGATAAAATACAAGCCAGATATGAGATACAGAATAACAGATAATATTTCATACTGTAAAACAATTCCTCGCTACATGGTGCAAGATTGGTTTGTTGGTTGGTTGTTTAACGCTGCACCCAGCAATATTCCAGTTATATGGCAGCGGTCTGTATATAATCGAGTCTGGACCAGACAATCCAGTGATCAACATCATGAGCATCTACACAATTGGGATGCGACGACATGTGTAATCTCGTTAGTCGCCTCTTACGACAAGCATGGGTTGTTGAGGACAAATTGTAACCCGGATCAATACGGGTAAATCAACCATTTAAATATCTGCATTAAGAGTTAACTTGATGTTGTCCTCATCGGTCTACATTAATAAAGACACATAAATGAACAGAGCCAGACTTACCGAATTGGTTGATTTCATGTCATTCTGTTAGTTATAATGCATAGACCTATGCTAGTGATTATTAACAAACCATAATAATACAGTTCATGAATTACTGCGGAATTTGGAGAATATTGCTAAGACCTAGTCCCGGATCTTCACGTGTTATCTAGTGCAAGATACGTCGCTGGCAAGATGAACTACTGCAATACATATTTAATCGCTAGAATAAGGAGATCGATACACACATGTGTCACAGGCTGGATTGACGACAGCAATAAATAGATAATATAACAGAAGATATATTTTATTTACATGTCACCACGTGTAGATAAAATATACTTAAGGATATGAGATACCGAATAAAATACTTTTCAGCCATTATTGACTTATGAGACACGATAAAATCCTTAAAATAAATGTATGTGAGAATATTTGGTACATTTGTTTAGTTTTCATACATGAAAACAAATTCCATACATAAAAATAAGCATAAAACATATTGCCCTCCCTAAGTATCCGCGGTAATATAAATTTAATTGGACAGTTGAAAGTGCAAAGAACATGCTGTAGTATGTGGTGGTGTGTGGTCCTGTCCGTAGAGCTCAGGGCCTAGATTTTCGAAGCTCTCTTAGCGCTAAGATAGTCGTAAGTTAATGTTAATGTATGGCACTTACGACTATCTTAGCGCTAAGAGAGCTTCGAAAATCTAGGCCCAGGCTATCTATTCTCGAAACGTTCGTAACGCTACGAACTTCTTAAGCCCATTCTTAACACATTGGTTACGATCATTCTTTAACATTGCACGAAGGTTACCTTAGTGACTTACGATCACCTGATTACAGCGTCAAGTGAGCAGCTAGTCAGATGGATACTAGGCGCTATGTAAATGAATTATTATTATATTATTGTTATGTTAGTTATGCCGTTGTCTTCGTGTAAATGAAGATTTAACGCATGCGGCTTATGGGTGGCAGGAACAAAGGTTAATTGGTTAGTGGCTGAATATCGGGATTCCAATAGTTATGCCAAATAAACGTACCGTGAGGTTTCCGTAACAGAGGAAAGATACACATTACATACTCTATTATCTAAAGGAGGTTTCGGTCGAGAGTAGCGGCCTATTTCTACTTTGAGAGGGAGTCTTAGTACACTACACATTACGTTTAGATCTACCAGTTTTACGCCGCTTTTAGCAATGTTTCAGTAATATCACGGCGGGTGACACCAGAAATTGGTTCAATCAAGTGTTTAACTATATTGGTCTCATAAATGGTGAGAAAACTGAAAGCATATAGATTAGTTTTTCCGACGATATACTTGCTGCTACTCGTTGTGCGAAGCCCATTTCTGGTGTCCCCTGCCATGATGTTGCTGGAATATTGCTAAAAGCGGCGTAAAACTAAATTCACTCATTCGTTAAACTCTTTCTGGGGATGATTTCCACTGTTTTCAAATAATGTCATGTGTATTGTTGTGCAAAGAATTAAAAATCTTCAGTCAAATTTCTGCGCAAAATGGATTGTTTAGATATATATCTTGCTGGTAACAAATCAAGACATGCTTACCAGCTGGATTAATTTATAGCACACATTACTCATTACACATATTATGATAGGGACAACCTGTGCTCTAGTGTCTCATGTAGATGATGTGGATTGATTACACGCAGCATCGGTAACAGCACGTAAATGATAAGAGTCAAATTCCCCTTCAATATTATTACACAAAATAACAGTAATTTCCCCATTATAAGAACAGTGTTCTTATCGGTTCTATTTGCATCACCTTCAATAACCTCCCTTCGGTAATTACCCTGTCTTCACAATATCCAACTTTCCAATAGACGAGAAGTTTAAAGTTTATATTTGTCTAGCTAACGTTTGCTGCTCTCGCTTCATATAAGAAAGTTTATACTTTAAAAGAATTACACATATACACGCATGTTAGAGACTGCAATGCACTAAGTGGATATCTGTATATGAGTTCCATAAGTGATATTAGTTATGTCGTTATTTCTGTCTACCCATTTCAAGTTTGCCATTCTTCTTTAAATGTTCTACTTAGGATACAGTGCAAACTAAATATGATTTTATTTTAAAAACTAAAACTATTCATAAGAGATGTATTTAGATGAAGTCAAAGAGTATGCTGTAATCCAATTCATGCATATGAATATTTCATTTTGTACTGATTATACATGCGTTACATCATGCAGTAGTTTACGTTAGAGCCTACGACTCACCTAACACCCCCCCACACACACACACACACACACCTCCCACCACCCTCACCCACTGACAACCCCAACCCCTCTTCCTACCACCCCAGGGTACCCAACCGAGCATCCCAATTCAGATGCATAATGATATAATGTGTGTAATAACTGTATCCGTAATTAATGAGGGGATGAGGTAAGAACAGCTGAGATGCGGGCTGCCACATGGGCACCCCACGTGCACGGCAGGGTCAAGGTAGGTATATATACACACGCCAGTAGAAGCAGACAGTATACCGACATTCTCCAGGCAGCACACACTCAAGCATCATGGTAAGTATAGATTATACTACAGTTCTTTAATGTTACAATTTGAATTAATGGTAATTATGATGATCAACAAGCGTGAAGTTGACAGTTCCTCCAGTCAAGTTTATATTAAAAGGTTCAAATACGTTGAAATATACATGTTAAATTGCAACCTAGACAATCGAGCGTATCGATAAACAAAGTGGTGACAATACTGTTAAGTATTATTTTTTCCATTTAATTTAATATTTCACCGTGTTTCAAACATCATTCGGGCTACCTTACTTAAGGATTACACGGTCAAGATGCTCAAAATGTGTTCACTGTATTTTATACATTATCGGAATACAGAACCTTCTGTCGATATCAGTCCTTAATGTACATATGCTGTGATCAGGCAAATATCGTTCGCAGAGCAGATTTAAGATACACAATTTTCTATGTGATCATAATACAACACTCGGGCAGTCAAGATTGTCTTTGTTCCATGTATGCTCTTCAACAGATCCGCGCAGAGCATGGGGATCGGATTTGGGTTGGAGTTGCTGATTATAATTTTATTGTTCCCATGTGTTAAACGTTTATCAACCAGCCAAGACGTTTGATAGTTCTCTCTGCTGATTGAATGGCTACACACGTTTCATGATTGCTTTGGTACTAAAATAAGTACGTTTTTGATGTATGGTTTAATATCCTGTCTGGAATGTGCAATTTTATCCTGTCTGGAATGTGCAATTTCTACACTTTGGTAAGCAGCACAGAAACCCAAGGCTGTCGATGTTGTGTTTCATTATACATGTTTTGAGATTCCTTTAACGTGTAAACTTAAGACTGACTGACTGAGTTTGGTTTTACGCCGCTTTTAGCAATATTCCAGCAACATCACGGCGGGGGACACCAGAAATGGGCTTCACACATTGTACCCATGTGGGGATTCGAACCCGGGTTTTCGGCGTGACGAGCCAACGCTTTAACCACTAGGCTACCCCACTGCCCCGTGTAAACTTAAGAAGATAGAATGAGTTAATTTTCATGAAGGAATGTACAATTTCTAGTGTTATCTTGACATAGTCCATAATTGTGCATACAAAACATAGTTGACACTGGCTTGGGCTCTTTCTTCCATTAGTTTAGTAAGTCAGAATGAGAGCGATCTGGGTATTATATACAGTATTCCAGTTCAATCACGCCTTGTCAGCGTAAGATTGGAAGAAAGTCTGAAATGATGCAGGTTTTAGATTTTTACCACATTGATGAAAGGGACGAATGATGCTGACAATCCCGGAAACATAATCGGGATTAACCGGGAATTGGACAAAGAACATAGGTTTCTGACATGCCCAGGGGAAGCAACTCTGCACGGCGAATTGCGGCGTCTGAGTTGACTGGGTTGTCAGTGCACCTGCACTACGTTCGACACATACAGCTCACAGCTCACATTCATGTCTACCGCCCTCCACCCAAACTGTGGAATTTATGCAAAGTTGAAAACTGCGGGTTTTCGTTGTTAGTTAATTAAGGCACTTGTGCGTATGAATATAGCCCTGAAACCATGATGGTTTCTTAGGATCAACCAGAACCCGGATGTTGGCATACATATGTAGTATTTCAATTGTTATACATTCGTTTTCCTTTTTTCCCAACTAAATAAATATAAAAGCTACAAAACAAATTGATATATGTTTTCAGGCATCCAAGACAGCTAAACCAACAAAGCCCACAAAGGCTGCAACTCCACAAATCAAATTGTCCAAGGACGAGATTGAAGAAGTCACAGAGGTGTTCGACCTTTTCGATTTCTGGGATGGTCGTGATGGCGCAGTCGACGCTGCCAAGACCGGCGACATGTTGTACTGTCTGGGCCTCAACCCTACCATGACCACCATCATGAAGAACGGAGGTGTGGAGAAGTTTGGAGAGAAGAACTACAAACTGGAGGAGTTCCTACCCATCTACCAGACCGTCATGCAGATCAAGGACACAGGCACCTACGCCGACTTCATGGAGGCTTTCAAGACATTCGACAGAGAGGGCCAGGGTTTCATCTCATCTGCTGAGTTGAGGCACGTTCTGACATCCCTGGGAGACCGACTGACCGACACCCAGATGGACGACATCATGAAGTGCACCGACTTGAGAGAGGATCTGGAGGGCAACGTCAAGTACGAGGACTTCATCTCCAAGGTCATGGCCGGACCTCTCGCATAATCGCACTGTAAATCTGATGTAATTTATTGTGTGTGCAATTGACTTGATCATTGGTATTTTATGGAAAAAAACATTGATTTTATTAAAATACGTCGTAAAAGGTTTAAGTTTAAAAATAAGTTTCCAACACACCATTCATTATCATTATCTGAAATTATACATCATTTTCTCGTTTCGCTCTTCATATGAAAGCCGGTAATAATTATACTCACCAGCTTTACATCTCATAATGTATATCGTTTTAATTGTAATAATATGGTGCATTGCAATCTCTGTCAGATTAAATGGTGAATACTAATTTAGTTTTATGAGCATCACAGACGCTGGGTATTAAACTGCTTCAAGAATAAATTTATTCGAACTTAAACTGTTGACATTTATCATTTCCCATAGTTATTGTTTGATGCATACTTAGCTCAATCCACGTGCAACCAAAGGATGTCTTTCTCGCCTCTGAAATGTGTTTACACCGAGGAATGCATGTATAAACTTTCAATTCATGTTTGTGTACATCATGTAACTTTTCTCAAATTGTGTTTATACAACACAATCCGATTTCTGGGATCATTTCTAATGGAAACTACATTCAGGAACATAACACGTACATGGCTGTGTAAAGGGTGGATATAATTCCTGCTTTGATAGTATTCTAGTTATATCAGGATGTGTCAACTTTGTTAGGAAAAAAAGACCGAATCAATGCAGGTGTTGGACTTTGCCACTCTGCTGCATCCGAAATTCCGTGAATGATATGCTTCCCAAACTTAAAACCTGATGCGTGTTTCAATGAAATGGAGTGAGTGAGTGTGTTTAGATTTACGCCGTACTCAGCAATATTCCAGCTATATGGCGGCGGTCTGTAAATAATCAAGTCTGGACCAGACAACCCAGTGATCAACAGCATGAGCATCGATCTTCGCAATTAGGAACCGATGACATGTGTCAGCCAAGCCAGCGAGCCTGACCACCCGATCCCGTTAGTCGCCTCTTACGACAAGCATGGGTTACTGAAGATCAATATTCTAACCTGGACCTTCACGGGTATTCAGTGAAATGGACTTTGGGGTGAGTGAGTATAGTTTAACGCCGCTTTTAGCAACATTCCAGCAATACCACGGCGAGGTACACAAGACATGGGCTTCAAACAATGTACCAACGTAGCCATTCGAACCGGGGTTTTCGGCGTGACTAAGTCGCTTACCACAGCCACTATAGTCTGTTTGCAGTGAAAACGTACCGATGAATTTCGCTTTAAACAAAAAAGTAAATCAAATAAAGTGAAATTAAGATTGCGAATCCTCTTGATTTTACCTTGCCAATTGAACATTTAAATATCGGAATTTTATTCATCTTAGGATAAAAGTTGTTTAACAAACGATCATAGATTCAAATCGCTATTATTGGTTTGTATTACAAGGGGGTAAGCGTAGTAGTTGGAACAGTGAAACAAATGCACGTGCGGTCCGTGATGAGCGTTAACTTAGACCAACCATACTTGTTCTATGTGTTTCATCTAATGTGCATACCCCCTTGTAATACAATCCAATAATAGCGGTTTGAAACCATGATCGTTTGTATATTAATGTCAAAGAGCACATTGTATCATACATATAGGTATATAGACCCTACCCTAGTACTATATATAGTACTAGGGTAGGGTCTATATATCTATATGTCTTTCTAACGCTGGTTCTAGTACTAGGGTAGGGTCTATATACCTATATGTCTTTCTAACGCTGGTTCTAAGCGTTACACGCCCCTTTGCTTCAAACATTGTAACCACCTTCCCGGGTGAATCCAAGCAGTGTGCGAAATAGTTTCCAAAGTCTGCTTGTCAGTCGAGACAGTTATGCCTGAAAGTTACTAGCCCACAAAATAATTCACTAGCCCGAAATTTGAATGTGGACACGGGTTTCATCATTAAGCTGCTAATATATTGAACATTCTGTAAGGCCATAAACTTGCATGATTAAGAAGTGTATTATAACTTAACAAGTGGAGAGAAGTGATATACATGTATTTACAAAATGACCATGAAAATTCACTAGCCAATCAGGCTAGTGACTGTAGACATTTACTGACCCTACTAGATTTTTACTAGCCTCAGGCTAGCGGGCCATTGGCTATTTCGCACACTGAGTCCATGGTTGATGATAATAATAATAATAATAATGTCACTTATAAAGCGCAAATGTCCACACACTTATGAATGCTCAATGCGCTGAAAAGAATTGAGTAAAAGAGTCAGACATAGGCACTTTGAAACAGGTGAGTTTTAACTTTTGACTTGAAGGTTGAGAGAGAGATTCACATAGTTTGATTTCTAAAGGTAAAGAGTTCCAAAGAGTTGGTGCGACATAGGAGAAAGCCCTTTTCCCATACGAAACAAGGTGGAATTTGGGAACTTGTAGTAGGTGCTGATTCTGGGACCGAAGTGATCTTGATGGAATGTATTCTTTGATGAGTTCGGTGAGATATTCTGGAGCTTGATTGTGGAGACAGCTGAAAGTGATGCAGAGAAGTTTGAAGTTGATTCTCTGTTGAATAGGCAACCAGTGTAAGGATTTGAGAACAGGAGAGATGTGATCAGATTTAGTCTTCAGAGAAATAATTCTTGCAGCTGTATTCTGTACTTTCTGTAGTCTTGAGATATTGTGTTTGCTGAGGCCGATCAACAGTCCATTGCAGTAGTCTAGTCTGGATAGCACTAGACATCTGACTAGGATGTGGGCACATTCCGCTGTGATGTAATTCCTGATGTTTCCTATGGCTTTAAGATGAAAATAACATGATTTGCATATTCTGTTGACTTGCTCCTGCAGTGAAAGGCCTGCGTCAATCCAAACTCCTAGGTCTTTCACAAGTCTCGATGTAGACACTTGTGCTGAACCAATTGTGACTTCATTTCTGAGAGGAGTTAGGTGATGCTTTCTGCCAACAAGTAGAACCTCTGTTTTTTTCATCATTGAGCTTTAGTGTTTGGCCGTTCATCCATGATTTTATTCCAGCAGTGCAGAGTTCTAGTTGTTGGGCGGCTCGTGATTGTAACGCAGGTGTGAAAGGCTTCAAGAGTTGGGTATCATCTGCATACGAATAGTTCGAGATTTTGAAGCTGTCGATGGCGGATTGAAGCTGGTTTGTATAGATGAGAAAGAGGACTGGACCTAGGACGGAGCCCTGAGGTACACCACACGAGAGAAAGGTCTTGCTGGAGAGTTTATCTGCAACTGAAACAAGTTGACTCCTGTCTGTCAGATAGGACTGAAACCATGTCAAGGCTACACCATGAATTCCGGCGTGATGCTCCAGAATGTGCAGCAGTATCTCATGATCCACAGTATCAAATGCTGCACTTAAATCTAGTAGGACCAAATATGCAGCATTGCCTGAGTCAACTGCCCATCTGAGGTCATTCATGACTCTTAGTAGCAGAGTTTCGGTTGAGTGATGTCGTCTATATGCAGACTGGAATTTACTCAGAATGTTATTTTCAGACAGATGATCCATGAGTCTCTTCGTAACTGCTCGTTCAATCAGTTTGGACAGGTAGGGCAAGTTAGAGACCGGGCGGTAATTTTTAAGGACCATTGAGTCGTTGTTCTTTTTTTTTTTTTATGTGTGGTTTGATGATAGCAGTCTTCATGTTATGCGGAAACATACCCTCCGATAGACTCTTGTTGATGATGTCTGTGATGACGGGCAACATAGAGGTCATGTGATCAACAATCATTTTGCTTGGGATTGGGTCACTCAAACAGGTTGTTACATTTGATGATCTGATGAGAAGTCTAACTTCGTGCTGCGAGAATGGTTCAAACTTGAACAGGATTGTTCCACTGAACTCAGACTGAGTGCCTTGTCTTTTGACTGGACTGTTTCCATGAAAAAAGAGTTTTAATGTTTCGGACTTTGGATTCAAAATAGCTGTTAAAGACTTTAATACAACTGAGATCTCCACTGCAGTACATCACATACTATATATCGGAGTGAGTGAGTGACTTAGTTGGATTTTACTCCGCTATTAGCAATATTCTAGTAACATCACAGTGTGGGACGCCAGAACTACATATATATCAGACAGCTTGTGTGGTTTATTACGAACGATTCTCAGTTTAAAGTCTGATTTTCATATTTCATTCGTTAAGCAATGCCCATTCTCCTATCCATATTATTAAAGCATACCGCTCAGTTGGGCGTTGGCGCTTGTGAACTAAATATATTTTAGGGACGCATCTGCAGGTCGAAATAAATTATCTCCCTTGACCGGAAATGGGTTTGGGCAAAAATGGATGCCAAATTTTGAGGAAGTGATCGATTATCTCAAACAAGGAAGGGTATTACCAGTGAACAACGCTCCAAAATGTCGCGAGCAATGATTCCAAGCCAGCAGAAGTTGGCTGAAAAGCTAACTATCCTCAACGATCGAGGAATAGGCATGCTCACACGAATATACAACATAAAAAAGGTAGGAATATGACATGATAATTCTCGGACAGAGAAGCAGCTTATTTGACAGATGGCTAATGATTGGATGTGCCAGAAATTATTCTTTATTTACTGCACCCGAAATATAAGTAACATAATGTTCGAATTTGAAATTATGGGGAACTGAAGAGATTAATTAATTGGATGAACGCATTCGGAATTGATGGACAAATTGGATACTTTTTTATGTTGTTAAAAATGCTCACTAAATGAACATGAATTTGTGAAAAGTTATTGCACGATAAAACAAAAATCATGTTTATCTCTACTAGGCACAGGTATTTTAGCCGGACCTTTGCATTGTACATTTGTGTAGTTAGCATGTTTTGCAGATTAGTGTCACACACAAACCTATACTTAACAAATTTACATTAATTTACAACAATGTATTAGCACTGAGGCAAAACAGCTTGCATTACTGTAAGTAAATGATAAATAAATAATAAATAATATTAAACTCCATTACTTTGATAATATATGATGATCATTGCTGCACAAGTAGAACCAGTGGTGCGTTAACAAGAGTTGCGAGTCCACACACTGATCAACTCATGCTTTAGCAATGTTTAGTTAATACAGTTATTGTTATTATGATCCTTATCATACTTAATTTTCCTTCCAACTTTTTGTGGTAATTTAGAAATTATCATTGGATTTAATCACCTAGACTATCAAGATGATAAGTGAGCCATGGTTATTCTGACATTAGAAGGTAAAGTGGGGTAGATTGAAATGTCAAAGGATGATCCCTGTATGTTTACATTTGAATGTATTACTATCACATGGACCTGTGAGATTCTTATGATCATGTAAAGCCCAATGTTGGTCACATGACATATCATTATGGCCATTGCTCAGAAGCCTGTTTAAATCTGATGTTCGTGTATTTAACAAATCTCTGATACCGGTACAGTTAATTGTGTATATAACCATGATAACCATGATAACAAACAAATTTATAACCGGATAATGAACTGACATTTATAGCTTGTTCAGCTTGACCTGGGCTACTCTACATACGCATGCCCCGGGAGGTCAAATGGCACAAACGGCAGGTCAAGTTAACTTCAATAAATAGGGGAGCAAAGAATGTTATTAATGTTGCTGCTCACTGCCTAAAAGCTCGAAACAAAAAAGCTTCTTTTTTAAAGAAAGTTGGACATTGCTGACGATTTCTCGACACTGATGTGTCAAACTGCGACCTTGTCTCGACTGTTCGGACATCTTGGCAATCAATGCATCCTTCACAATAATAGACCCAACCAGTTGTGACACGGTCACGCAATGCATTTGCATTCACTTAATCAGGTCAAGCTGAACGAGCTGTAATACTTTAAACTTTATGGGTTTTTTTTGTCTCTGACAATTGGTGTATATTTTAGTCAAAATGCACATAACTATGACGACCCCAGAATTTGAGGTCAATCTGACTTTGTTATAACCATAGTTTGCTGCGTATAGACATGACAGAAATGTCACTTGGATATAAAAGACAGTCTTTGATTTTGATTATGTTTGATGAATGTTAAAAGATGGCCATATTTTTTCTCCTCAATTTAAGTCAGGAAAACCCTGATGCAATTCTTCTTACACGAATAATTTTGACTTCATTGACCTCAACCATGTCAATGCTTTAAAATTTCAGGGAAAAAACACTAATTGGTCATCATCATTGCTGATCATTAGCGTGACCAACATGATCAATGTGAGATGATTTGTCAATATGGTCAATATATGCAACTTTATGATTGATGCAGATGCTGGGCAATAATGAAAACAAACCACCCTTCCTGTCTGACAAAACCATGGAATCAGCCATCAAGAGCATCCTGAAGAAGTTCCCGCAGTATGACATCAAACAGGGGCAGGTAACTCAGACAGTTTTACTTGACAAGATTCAGCATGTTCATCATGCTCTTAGATAAAACTGGAACAGGCCCGCATTGAGTCAGTGTTTTAGTATCTGAAATAATCGGCACAATACACATGGCATCTCAGGGCAGTGCTTGGTACTAACACAGTAAAACCAGCATCACCCAGGCTACAACAAGCATCAACATACTCATTCATATTGCTAACTTAAGATCGCACCGTGTAGATCCGTGTCAGAACTGGCCTTCACCAACTCCTGCTTGTCATAAGAGTCCACCTACGGGATCAGGTGGTCAGACTTGCTAACTTGATGGATGCATGTTGTATCTCAATTACCTCAGTTATCTAAAAAATTGATGCTCGTGATGTCAGTCACTGGATTGTCTAGTCCAGACTTGGTTGTGTACACAGTTTCATCATATAGCTGTATTATTGGTGAATGTAGTGTTAAACTTGAAACATCGAATCAAACATCTAAATATCTGCAGACTTGATATTGTCCTCATGAATCTTTGCTTGCTGTATGAGATGCATAAATGAACAATCCGGGCTTGGCAAATTGGTTGATTTCATGTCATTCTATTATTGTTGTAATGCGTAGATCTATGCTTGTGATGTCAGCCCCTATATTGTTAGATTTGTGTATTAACAGACCATCATCATACAGCTCATGAACATGATGAATGACAGCACAGTCTGAAGAATATTGATAAATATGGCATTCAAAACCCACTATAGGCATAATATTTGTATGAGATGCTCTATTGAAATACAGTGGAAACCGCCTAAGTAAAGACCGCTTAACTAAACAGACCGGATAAGTGAACACTATTCTTTGGTCCTGGCAAATTTCTTCTTTAATTATCACTATTAGAGTCCGGTTAACTAAACTCGGATAAGTAAACAATACCACTTAACTAAACGTCTTCTCATGGTCCCTGGAAGTAAATTACTTAACAAAAGAGACCTGATAACTAAATTAGCGATCACCACATGATCCGACATGAGGGGCACGTGTCAGTCTCCAGCTAAACAAACATCCTACTTACAGCTCGCTGGCGTCATGACAGCTGACAATACACTGACAACTGGAGGCCATGTTACTTACAAATGTTGTCAGTTATTCTGCTGTATACATATACATGCATATGGTTGTCATTTGCACGTTTTGATAAGTTTGGATAAGTAAAATACCTGATAATTAAACAATTTTGGCAAGTCCCTTGAAACTTTACTTATCAGGTTTCCACTGTAGTTCCAAGTTATGCCTTTTTGCCAAGTGACTGCTACCTAATATCTATTACCTGGTTACTGTCCATTGTTATGTTCAGGTGGATTAAATGTCAAAGAAGGTTATTTTGTATCCTTGTTCCTGTTAACATGGTAATCATGCTAATGATACCACCGGCCCACCTGACATGTTGAAATCTGACCATGTTTTAACAATGTGCATAATTACTTCTAACTGCAAATTTGGTTCTGTAAACCTTTTCTTTTGAAATTGCCTAACTGAGGGAACTCAACTTTGGCATGTATGCTTTTCCCTATCATGTTTATGATGACATTTTTTGTTAAATTAATTACATTTGTATGGATATTTACAGCATGTGAATATCAATGCTGACAGAAACCGTTTTTCAGTGGCTGTGTTTTTGTTTTATCAGGTGAGCTAAATTTTTCTGAACTGTGTCTGTGAACCTATGAAAACTACCGTTCTTGATTTCAGCTGAATGTCGTCAACACCATGAAAAGTGAGGTGACCAAATCTCTGTCTCTGTACTACTACACCTTTGTGGACATCTTGGACTTCAAGGTAACGACTTTCTCACAGAGGGTTAGAAAGTATAATATTATTGAGGGACATCTTGGACTTCAAGGTAACGACTTTCTCACATAGGGGTAGAAAGGATAATATTGTTGAGGGACATCTTGGACTTCAAGGTAACGACTTTCTCACAGAGGGTTAGAAAGGATAATATTATTGAGGGACATCTTGGACTTCAAGGTAACGACTTTCTCACATAGGGGTAGAAAGTATAATATTATTGAGGGACATCTTTGACTTCAAGGTAACGACTTTCTCACATAGGGGTAGAAAGTATAATATTATTGAGGGACATCTTGGACTTCAAGGTAACGACTTTCTCATATAGGGGTAGAAAGTATAATATTATTGAGGGACATCTTGGACTTCAAGGTAACGACTTTCTCATATAGGGGTAGAAAGTATAATATTGTTGAGGGACATCTTGGACTTCAAGGTAACGACTTTCTCACAGAGGGTTAGAAAGTATAATATTATTGAGGGACATCTTGGACTTCAAGGTAACGACTTTCTCACATAGGGGTAGAAAGTATAATATTATTGAGGGACATCTTGGACTTCAAGGTAACGACTTTCTCATATACATGAGATATAGAGGTAGAAAGTATTACATTATTGAGGGCATTCAGCTTGGACTGTCTTTGCGTTTGAACTACGCTTTAAACTGTAAACATTATAAGAACTACTAAGGGTCTGCACTCAGTAGGACGGGTTAAAAAGATCAATAATCAGAAATGTCATCAATGGGATAAATTATTAATGATTGACGATATGAAAATTGTGTCGTTGATAAACTATCATGATGAAATAAATTCTGGTGGACTGATTTTAGTATCAGCTCTGTTAAACGATATGTTTTCATTGTTTTGTTTTCTTAGGACCATGTGGTGGACCTGCTGACAACGATAGATGCTTGCCAAGTACACATGGACATCGTAAGTAGCAACTCAATCAATGTTGCTTCCAGCTTTAATGGGTATGATGTGTGAAAGCTTGGCAGTGTGAATTAATCAAAGGTGATCTAATGTGGTGCATTTGACTGTGAAGAGTTGTTTCCCTTGGCTGTGAAAGGATCATCATTATTTACATAAAATGGCATTACTAGCTTCATTACCACTGTCGTGGATTCCTCTCAAGTGTAACCATCTTAAGTCACAGCACATGGACCATTAACTAAGCTGACATTCAGTGATTTTATTGGTTATTAACTGATATTAACATGAATTACAGCTGACTTTCCATGATATCACTGATCAGTAACTAATAACATTCCATGTTATTATATGATGGGTAGATTTCCGCCCTGCTGATTGGCCCAATTGGTCACATGACAGCTTTGATGCTAAGTGATGTCAACCTCGCCACGCCGCGAGAGGTTGATATAACAATCCAAGCACCTCCCGTGGCTAAAAATAGACTAGGATATTCTAGCTGTGAACTCCGCACTGTGTGCGTCATGCTAGATAAGGAAGCAATAGGCATCGCTTCGTCCCTGTGACTGTGTTGGTTTAGCGTTACGTCCCATCTGTATCAAAATGGCTGCACCCCCGGGTCATGTGCAACGCCATCAGTGGTATGCTATGTGACAGAAGAACAGGTATTCAGTACTTTTGTCAAATAATAAAACAATTATTGACTTCAGTTCGGTTGATCCAGTGATGAATATCACATGTCCAAGGTCGATAAATCATTGGATCAGCCTCACTAGAAGTCAATAATTGTACAATGTCACTAATAATGAATTAAGCTGACATTCAGAGACATCACTGATCCAGTGGTACACCAATTCCCTTCTTTTCACAGACGTCCAACTTCGACCTGACCAGGAACTATCTTGACCTGATATCGACGTACGTATCGATCATGATCCTGGTGTCCAAGGTGGAGGACAGAAAGACAGTGCTGGGTCTGTTCAATGTGGCACATGAATTCCTGCACGGAAAAGGGTGAGATACAGAACTTATCGTTTTATGTAAAGTAACCAATCATTAGGTTAAGTCAAAACTTCTAACGAAAAAACTCAGTAGGTGTCACTTTGATCACTTATCCCATGATGGGCTTTGAATTGACTTGATTCTTATTTCTGAATGTAATAGGTTTGATTTCCAGTTGGCACACATATCAATAGTTGAGCAGTAGGCTGTTATGATATCTTTAAAAAAGGTATTGAATGTTTTTAATAGTGTGACATTGTTCCCCTGTGATTGGGATGTTGATTATATCATCTATATCTGGTACATACTGAGTTGTCTGCAGCTGTTGTTACATATTTGGAATGTTGCTAAGTGGGCCCTTAAACAATTATTGTGTAATGCTATGTTTCCTCCATAAACTTGGGTACCTGTGAAGGTCCGGGTTAGAAATATTGAACCATGCTTGTCGTAAGAGGCGACTAACGGGATCAGGTGGTCAGGTTCGCTGGCTTGGTTGACACATGTCATCGGTTCCCAATTGCGCAGATCGATGCTCCTGCTGTTGATCACAGGATTGTCTGGTCCAGACTGGATTATTTACAGACCGCCGCCATATAGCTGGAATATTGCTGAGTGCGGTGTAAAACTAAACTCACTCACTCAGTCCCATAAACTTGGGCCTTGAATCGGTCGTGTGTCATGTGACAGAAATTCATGCTGATTTCAAGGTCAGGGTTACTAAAACAAAAGTCAGATATAAAGGTCAGTGAATCTGCCTGTTTATCGTGTTTTTACTGTGTAATGTAACAATTACTGACTTTATGAGTCAAACCATGTCTTTGTACGTCCAAAGAAAACAAAATTGAAGCTGTCCTTATCATTTACTGATGACTGTATGGAGCTGGTGTTTGTTTCAGTGACCACGCATATCCTCGTCTGGGGCAGATGTTCCTGGACTATGACATGCCCATGAAGAAGTTGTCGGAGGAGTTCGTGCCACATTCCCGGGTGAGTCAAGAAGTGCACATTGTTTAGCATCTTGTTCCTTTGTTGCATGAGGTGAGGAGAAACAGGTTTATTGTTAGGTGAAATGGGTTTAAGGTGAGGTTGAATGGGTTTAATGTGAACTGAGCTGAAATGGGTTTTTATGTGAGGTGAAATGGCGTTTAAGGTGAGGTGGAATGGGTTTAATGTGAACTGAGCTGAAATTGGTTTAAGGTGAGGTGGAAATGGGTTTCAGGTGAGGTGAGATGAAATGGGTTAAAGGTGAAGTGAAATGAGTTTAAGGTGAGGTGGAATGGGTATAATTTAGATGAAATGAGTTTAAGATGAGGTGAAATGGGTTCAAGGTAAAGTGAGATGAAATGGGTTTATATGTGAGATGAAATGGCGTTTAAGGTGAGGTGAAATGGGTTTAGATGGGTTGAGGTGAAATGGGTTTAATGTGAGGTGAAATGAGTTTAAGGTGAGGTGGAATGGGTTTAAGGTGAAGTGAAATGAGTTTAAGGTGAGGTGGAATGGGTATAATTTAGATGAAATGAGTTTAATGTGAGGTGAAATGAGTTTAAGGTGAAGTGAAATGAGTTTAAGGTGAGGTGGAATGGGTATAATTTAGATGAAATGAGTTTAAGATGAGGTGAAATGGGTTCAAGGTGAAGTCAGATGAAATGGGTTTAATGCGGGATGAAATGGGTTTAGATGGGTTGAAGTGAAATGGGTTTAATGTGAGGTGAAATTGGTTTAATGGGATTTGAAATTGGAATTAATGTCAGGTGAGGTCAAGTACACCTAAAACAGGATTAAATGAGGTGAGGTGAAATGGGTTTAATGGGAAGTGAAGGGAAATGGGTTTAATGCGAGGTGAGATAAAATACAGCTAAAACAGGATTTAAGTGATGTGAGGTGAAATTGGGTTTAATTGGAGGTGAAGTGAAGATTTCTTTTCCAACAAGGCGGTGTTCCCTTATCAATCATGCTGAATATGTAAAGTTACATTTTTGAGGTTAGTATGGTTACCTATAAGAGAACTGTTGAATTTTGATAATGAAATCTGAGAAACCTGTTTAACCTGTTCTGTTCAAGTTTGATAAGACAGGTCACATTTATCTCGGTTCATCAGTTCCTGATGCCAGCTCTACTGTCTCTGCATGACGTCTACCCTCGACGGAACCTCCCAGCCGAACAGATGCGGAACCATCAGTTCCTGAGTCTTCTGTCGGAACCTTCCAAGATGTCCACTGTTCCCAACACAGACATGGTACGTTGTCCGACATTGACTGGCATCTAGTTCACCATAGGGAGGCATGGGTCTGAATTGTTCTTTGAATGAGTGAGTGCATGAGTTGGGATCTGCAGGCTTCACACATTGTACTCATGTTGGGAATCGAACCCGGGTCTTTAGCGTGACAAGCAAACACTTTAACCACAGGGCTACCCCATCGCTCTGAATTGTTCTTTGCAATGGTGTCGAGCCCATCTGACTCACCATGTTGTCACATTGTCTGTTAGCAGGATTAACTTCAATAGCATTATATGATTTGGCACTACAGCCTTCAACAAGAATATCGGGTGGTGGGGTAGCCTAGTGGTTAAAGCGTTCGCTCGTCAGGCCGAAGACCCGGGTTCGTTTCCCCACATGGGTACAGTGTGTGAAGCCCATTTCTGGTGCCCCCCGCCGTGATAAAGCTGGAATATTGTTAAAAGCGGCGTAAAACTTCACTCTCACTCACTCACTCACTCACTCACTCAGAATATCTGCATGACAACACTTTAACATTAATGATTAAAAGGTTACAATTCAGACATCCAAACATTCATACACGTCTTCCATCATGATTTAGCCCTGCTTTGTTGTCTGTTTCAGATTCAGTGCGAATATCATTCTCTGGACGTAATGGAGCGATGGATTATATGTGAGTGTGTCTCTGATTCACAAACCTTTTGACCTTTGGAAAGAAAGTCGTAGCATTGTGAACAAAAACAAAGTATTTGTATGTATCAGAGTCAAAGATATTGTATGGCTTTGATACTATTTAGTAGTCAGAAGTTGATTCATTAAGTTTCTCGTGGTTTTGTTGTGTTTAATAATAAGTCATCTTCTATAGCGCACAGTCTCCAAACACCAAGTGATTGCTCGCGGCGCTCGTGTTGCCAACAGAATGTGGACTATGTTGGTTGTGTTACAGTTGTGGTCACGTTGGTTGTGAAACAGTTGGACTGATGTTGGTTGTGGTATATTTGTGTTGATGTTGGTTGTGTTACAGTTGTGGTCATGTTGGTTGTGAAACAGTTGGACTGATGTTGGTCGTGGTATATTTGTGTTGATGTTGGTTGTGTTACAGTTGTGGTCATGTTGGTTGTGAAACAGTTGGACTGATGTTGGTCGTGGTATATTTGTGTTGATGTTGGTTGTGTTACAGTTGTGGTCATGTTGGTTGTGAAACAGTTGGACTGATGTTGGTTGTGGTATATTTGTTGTTGTTGATGTTGGTTGTGACTGATGTTGTATATTTGTGTTGATGTTGGTTGTGTTACAGTTGGACTGATGCTCTGCTACCAACACGTGTCGAAGGCTAAGGCGTGGGACCTGTGGAAGACCGCCCTCAGCTCCGCCTACATCATCCAGCTGTGTCGTGATGAAGTCCTACACATACACAGCTACGTCGTCAACTTCTTCGACAGTCTCAAGGGGTACGTTCTGGCGACCGGGTTACAAGAAATATACAACATAATCAATGTCACATTTAACTCATATCTCCTTTTCACAGTTAGATATTTGTGGTTATTCGTACTTCAGGTCTATTGAACAGATACAAGACCATTGTAGTTCTATTCTATTATTCATGGCGGCACATAGTGTATACAAACCCATTAAGTATTCACATCGGTTTAACAGGAGGTTTCTATCCTCCTTTAAAGAATTTAAAAGAGGCTACTGGTGGGATGACCATCAGATGTTTCAGTGAGTGGACCAGACAATCCAGTGATCAACAGCGTGAGCATCAATCTGCGCAATTGGGAACTGATGACATGTGTCAACTAAATCAGCGAGTCTGACCACCCGATCCTGTTAGTCGCCTCTTACGACAAGCATGGGTTACTGAAGATCAATATTCTAACCCGGACCTTCACGAGTTTCAGATGTTTCAGCTTTCAGAGGCGAAGATGTTTATCATGATTGACATGTTTCAGACACAACATCCAGCACAAGCGGGTGACAGAGGTGAAGGAGCTTCAGACACTGGCGTTACAGACAGCGTGAGTACCGCACCTTGCTGCTGTTCCCTTGTTTGTTGTTGTTCATGCCCCCCTCAATATATTCAGTGCATGTGACAGCAGCTTCCATAAAATCTGGAACAGACAGTCCAGTAACTAACATCATGAGTGTCAATCTACACAATTAATCCACATTTTTGGTACTCTGAAACGCCTCTTGCCCAGAATTTGGAAGGTTCTTACAGCAATTTAGATATAGGCTGTATGCATGACAAGATTTGAACTTTATACCAGGTCTGAGGACTCAACGGAGCCATTTGGAGAGAATTTGTTGCTTATTGGTGAGGTTAGGTGAAATGGGTTTAATGTGAGGTGAAGTGAAATGGGGTTTAATGTAAGGTGAGGTGAAATGGGTTTTATGTGAGGTGAGGTGAAATGGGTTCTATGTGAGGTAAGGTGCAATGGGGTTTAATGTGAGGTGAGGTGAAATAGGGTTTAATGTGAGGTAAGGTGCAATTGGGTTTAAAGTGAGGTTAGGTGAAATGGGTTTAATGTGAGGTGAAGTGAAATGGGGTTTAATGTAAGGTGAGGTGAAATGGGTTTTATGTGAGGTGAGGTGAAATGGGTTTAATGTGAGGTAAGGTGCAATGGGGTTTAATGTGAGGTGAGGTGAAATGGGGTTTAATGTGAGGTAAGGTGCAATGGGGTTTAATCTGAGGTGAAATTGGGTTTAATGTGAGTTGAGGTGAAATGGGGTTTAATGTGAGGTGAGGTGAAATGGGGTTTGAAGTGAGGTGAGGTGCAATGGGGTTTAATGTGAGGTGAGGTGCAATGGGGTTTAATGTGAGGTGAGGTGAAATGGGGTTTAATGTGCAATGGGGTTTGAAAGAGGTGAGGTGCAATGGGGTTTAATCTGAAAGTGAGGTTTAATGGTGAAAATGGGTTTAATGTGAGGTGAGGTGAAATGGGGTTTAATGTGAGGTGAGGCAAAATGTGAGGTAAGGTGAAATGGGGTTTAATGTGAGGTAAGGTGAAATGGGGTTTAATGTGAGGTGAGGTGAAATGGGGTTTAATGTGAGGTAAGGTGCAATGGGGTTTAATCTGAGGTGAGGTGAAATGGGGTTTAATGTGAGGTGAGGTGAAATGGGGTTTAATGTGAGGTGAGGTGAAATGGGGTTTAAAGTGAGGTGAGGTGAAATGGGGTTTGAAGTGAGGTGAGGTGCAATGGGGTTTAATGTGAGGTGAGATGAAATGGGGTTTAATCTGAGGTTAGGTGCAATGGGGTTTGATCTGAGGTTAGGTGCAATGGGGTTTGAGGTGAGGTGCAATGGGGTTTGAAGTGAGGTGAGGTGCAATGGGGTTTAATCTGAGGTAAGGTGCAATGGGGTTTTAATGTGAGGTGAGGTGAAATGGGGTTTAAAGTGAGGTGAGGTGAAATGGGGTTTAATGTGAGGTAAGGCAAAATTGGGTTTAATGTGAGGTAAGGTGAAATGGGGTTTATAGTGAGGTTAGGCGAAATGGGGTTTAATGTGAGGTGAGGTGAAATAGGGTTTAATCTGAGGTAAGGTGCAATGGGGTTTAATGTGAGGTGAGGTGAAATGGGTTTAATGTGAGGTGAGGCGAAATGGGGTTTAATGTGAGGTAAGGTGAAATGGGTTTTGAAGTGAGGTGAGGTGAAATGGGGTTTAAAGTGAGGTGAAATGGGGTTTGAAGTGAGGTGAGGTGCAATGGTGTTTAATGTGAGGTGAGGTGAAATGGGGTTTAATCTGACGTGAGGTGAAATGGGGTTTGAAGTGAGGTGAGGTGAAATGGGGTTTGAAGTGAGGTGAGGTGAAATGGGGTTTGAAGTGAGGTGAGGTGAAATGGGTTTAATGTGAGGTGAGGTGAAATGGGGTTTGAAGTGAGGTGAGGTGCAATGGGGTTTAAAGTGAGGTGATGTGATATGGGTTTAAGGCGAAATGGGGTTTAATGTGAGGAAAGGTGAAATGGGGTTTATGTGAGGTAAGGTGAAATGGGGTTTATAGTGAGGTAAGGCAAAATGGGGTTTAATCTGAGGTGAGGTGAAATGGGGTTTAATCTAAGGTAAGGCGCAATGGGGTTTTAATCATGAAATTCGTTTAGGTGAGGTGCAATGGGGTTTAAAGAGGTTTAAGGCTGAGGTAAATGGGGTTTAATGTGAGGTAAGGTGAAATTCGTTTAATGTGAGGTTAGGTGCAATGGGGTTTGAAGTGAGGTGAGGTGAAATGGGGTTTAATCTGAGGTGAGGTGAAATGGGTTTAAAGTGAGGTGAGGTGAAATGGGGTTTGAACTGAGGTGAGGTGCAATTGGGTTTAATGTGAGGTGAGGTGAAATGGGGTTTGAAGTGAGGTGAGGTGCAATGGGGTTTAATGTGAGATGAGGTGAATTGGGGTTTAATCTGAGGTAAGGTGCAATGAGGTTTAATGTGAGGTTAGTGAAATGGGTTTTAAGTGAGGTGAGGTGAAACGGGGTTTATTGTGAGGTGAGGTGAAATGGGGTTTAATGTGAGGTAAGGCAAAATGGGGTTTGAGGTGAGGTGAGGTGAAATGGGTTTAATGTGAGGTAAGGTGCAATGGGGTTTAATGTCAGGTGAGGTGAAATGGGGTTTATGGTGAGGTAAGGTGCAATGGGGTTTATGTGAGGTGAGGTGAAATGGGATTTAATGTGATGCGAAGTGAAGTGGGGTTTAATGTGAGAGAGAGAATTTGTTGCTTAAGTTTATTGCGATCAAAACAATGAAAGTGTTTCAGTATGGGTATCTGACAATGCTTTAAGTGTGGAAGTCAAGACTTGTAACTGTGATTTCAGTCCTGCAGTACACCGTGAGAGGAGGAAGTTCCTGCGTACTATGCTGCGCGAACTGTCTCTGGTGTTTTCTGACCAGCCTGGCTTGCTGGGGCCAAAGGTGAGTGATGACGCTGTAGTGCCTGTGTGTCTAGGACTGTTTTGCTCTCTGTCATCAGTGTTCTCGTTGTTGTGTATCCAACACTGAAATGTTGCAAGCTGAATAATGGACAAGGGCCAATAACTGACCACAGGGTTTTGTATCTCTATTGAACAGTTAATCATGGAGGTGAAGCATGTGTAAACCTGTGTGTGTACAAAGGGTATTATTGTATAACGGGTAGATAAGATGTGATGACTAACGTGGTGTATGTGTTCACGGAATGTTTGTGGTACAATGGAGGTTACTTGCATAGTGGTAGGAATGATTACTAACGTGGTGTTTGTGTACAGGGCTTGTTTGTGGTACAAGGGCTGTCGATGGCCCGGGATGAGATCCACTGGTTGCTGCGACATGTTGTCAACCCTCCATCAAAACGTCACAACATCAAGCTCTCCCAAGAGGACTTCTACGACAGGTGTGTATACTGATGTATATGTGTCTGAACCCAAGCCTGGGACAGGTGTGTATACTGATGTGTATATGTGTCTGAACCCAAGCCTGGGACAGGTGTGTATACTGATGTATATGTGTCTAAACCCAAGCCTGGGACAGGTGTGTATACCGATGTATATGTGTCTGAACCCAATCCTGGGACAGGTGTGTATACTGATGTATATGTGTCCGAACCCAAGCCTGGGACAGGTGTGTATACCGATGTATATGTGTCCGAACCCAATCCTGGGACAGGTGTGTATACTGATGTGTATATGTGTCCAAACCCAAGCCTGGGACAGGTGTGTATACCGATGTATATGTGTCCAAACCCAAGCCTGGGACAGGTGTGTATACCGACGTATATGTGTCCAAACCCAAGCCTGGGACAGGTGTGTATACCAATATATATGTGTCCGAACCCAATCCTGGGACAGGTGTGTATACTGATGCATATATGTCCAAACCCAAGCCTGGGACAGGTGTGTATACTGATGTGTATATATGTCCAAACCCAAGCCTGGGACAGGTGTGTATACCGGTATATGTGTCCCAACCCAATCCTGGGACAGGTGTGTATACTGATGTGTATATGTGTCCGAACCCAAGCCTGGGACAGGTGTGTATACCGATGTATATGTGTCCGAACCCAAGCCTGGGACAGGTGTGTATACCGATGTATATGTGTCCAAACCCAATCCTGGGACAGGTGTGTATACTGATGTGTATATGTGTCCAAACCCAAGCCTGGGACAGGTGTGTATACCGATGTATATGTGTCCAGACCCAAGCCTGGGACAGGTGTGTATACCGATATATATGTGTCCGAACCCAATCCTGGGACAGGTGTGTATACTGATGTGTATATGTGTCCAAACCCAAGCCTGGGACAGGTGTGTATACCGATGTATATGTGTCCGAACCCAATCCTGGGACAGGTGTGTATACCGATGTATATGTGTCCGAACCCAATCCTGGGACAGGTGTGTATACTGATGTGTATATATGTCCAAACCCAAGCCTGGGACAGGTGTGTATACTGATGTGTATATATGTCCAAACCCAAGCCTGGGACAGGTGTGTATACCGAAGTATATGTGTCCGAACCCAATCCTGGGACAGGTGTGTATACTGATGTGTATATGTGTCCGAACCCAAGCCTGGGACAGGTGTGTATACTGATGTATATGTGTCCGAACCCAAGCCTGGGACAGGTGTGTATACCGATGTATATGTGTCCAAACCCAATCCTGGGACAGGTGTGTATACTGATGTGTATATGTGTCCAAACCCAAGCCTGGGACAGGTGTGTATACCGATGTATATGTGTCCAGACCCAATCCTGGGACAGGTGTGTATACCGATGTATATGTGTCCGAACCCAAGCCTGGGACAGGTGTGTATACTGATGTATATGTGTCCGAACCCAAGCCTGGGACAGGTGTGTATACTGATGTATATGTGTCTGAACTCAAGCCTGGGACAGGTGTGTATACTGATGTGTATATGTGTCCAAACCCAATCCTGGGACAGGTGTGTATACCGATGTATATGTGTCCGAACCCAAGCCTGGGACAGGTGTGTATACTGATGTATATGTGTCCGAACCCAAGCCTGGGACAGGTGTGTATACCAATGTATATGTGTCCGAACCCAAGCCTGGGACAGGTCTGACACTTCCAGGACTGTTGATGTAATCTCACAAACTCTGATTTATCTGCTCATCAACATCAGTGATATGGCATTGTTTAAAATTGTTGAATGTTCTGTCATATTCGATGTTGATATATTCTTTTCTACATTGCTTAGGACTTCTTTATTTTTATCCACCCGGCATGTAATTCGGGTGGATATAGTCGTCACCTCGTCCGTCCGTCCGTAATCATTTTGTCTCCGGAGCATAACTCAAAAACCGTTCAATATTTTTCCACAAAACTTGGTAGATATATCAAACACATCCTAAAGTTGTGCCTTTTGCTATTTGCAGATTTTTGGCATTTTAATTTTTCCCGGTTTCCATGGAAACGATTTGCACTTAGTCTAAAAGCAAGCTGGACTTTAAGTAACTATCAGATGATTTGTTCTTTCAAAGATGTGGGGGCCGGGGGGATATGTCATCTTCTGATGACTCTTGTTATATTACACTCTGTAATGTCCCAAATTCCCCAAATGCGTTTTGAACATCTCTCTTGCACCCCTGCATCATATTACTGGATGTTTCCAAAAGGCATGGCACAGCCTAATGGATAAATTGCTAATCATCCACTGGGTTTGATTCCCAACATTGTTATAATGTATGAAAGCCAATCTATGCAGTGTATGAAATAAGCCAAAACTCCAGTTAGACATCAGGGATGATAACTTGAAAATGTTACCAGCCCAAAATGGATTCAACCAGACCAGACACCAAGCAAGATATGGCGAATTTACTCAGATGGATGGAACACCTAAAATGTTTACCAGACCATCGGGCTGGCTAGCTGTAAATCTAGACTGTCCGTCAGAAATCTAGCCCTTCTCTGGCGGTCAGACGGGCCTTATTTCCTACACTGATCTATGTAAAAGCTGTGTCAAATTTTATTCACTGCTTCATAATTCTGATACTGTGAGGGTTCACAGTTGGCCAAGTTGTCTAAGTGCAGAGTTGCCTCCCCTGATGATGCCAGACACCTGTGATTGGGGGTTGGAATTCCAACTCATCCAAATTGCATGTCTGTGTTTGGAAGCACCATCCTCGTGGGTTTCTTCGAAGTAGTGAATATTTAGACCTGCTTCATATTGGGTTTTGTCTTACAAACTGTTTTAGGCCTGCGTCCGATTGGGGGTTTGTCTCACATTAGGCAAGAAACAGTGACAGAAGGGGAATACTGTTGAAGGTTTGATTAAACGAAACTCACATATTGAGTGAAGCTGTGTGGAGCTGTGGGGAGACTGATAGTTAAAGGGTTGTACCATGGAAATACACAATATGACACACACTGTTACAGTATCTCACCTGCTGGTATTGTCAGTGTGAACTTGATGATGCATTCTTATCTTGTGATGTTTTCCAGACAACTCCCAGAACTGTTGTTCTACATGGAGGAGCTGAAAGGTAAGAAAATCCTTTAGGTCCAAAACAGTTTGTAACTTAAATTAAGTACTATCATTGGACATTGTGTTTGGTTCCAACCAACTTTGGGGGGGAACCAGTGGCCATGGGACCTGTATCATGTCAGGCTTTCCTCCAACAACAGACTGACGTGCTGTGATAGAGCTTGAATCTCTCACATGAACTGTTGTGTTTCACTTTCTTGCTTCAAAGGAGCATACAATCTGTGAAGCCCATTTCTGGTGTCCCCCGCCGGGATATTGCTGGAATATTGCTAAAAGCGGCATAAACCATACTCACTCACTCACTCAAAAGAGCAACAACTTGGCATGATTAGTGGTCCTGTTTGTATTTGAATTTTTACAGATTTTTGTAAGACTGAGGAAACCTGTTCATTCTTTGGGTCATCTCATAAACATAAGTTGAAGAAACTAGGACTATCAATAATAAAATTTGATACGTTCATATCAAAAGTTACTTGGTGATATGAATTTTACAATACAAAAATGGTAAAACCATGTGATGCTTGTACAACAATGTACAAGAGTTGTATCCACTTTGCCAGGGCTGGTGAAGAAGTACAACCAGGTGATCCAGCGTTACTATGTGCAATACCTGATGGGCTACGACGCTGTCTATCTCAATCAACTCATACAGGTACGACCTTAAATATTTCACATACTGACAGGACTAGCCATTGACTGAAACTGTGTCGGCTATGTTCATGGAGTTTCACAAGTACATCATATCATTACAACTTGGTAAGCTTTGTTCTTTAGATGTGTTTTATTATGCTCGTTAACAAGAGAAATGAATCAGTTATAAAATATACTACTCATATTACTATAGTTATACTGTCATGCAAAGTACCCATGAAGGTCCGGGTTAGAATGTACCTTCAGTAACCCATGCTTGTCGTAAGAGGCGACTAATGGGTTCGGGTGGTCAGGCTCCCTGGCTTGGTTGACACATGTCATCGGTTCCCAATTGCGCAGATCGATGTTTATGCTGTTGATCACTGGATTGTCTGGTCCAGACTGGATTATTTACAGACCGTCGCCATATAGCTGGAATATTGCTGAGTGCGGCGTAAAACTAAACTCACTCACTCACTCATGCCAAGTAAAGTATGTTAACTGAAGGACACAAGCTGTCATCACATATACCTACTTATTTCATGTGTAATAATGTGAGAAAACTTCTGCAGCCATTTAATAAAGCATATGTAGCTCTTTTACTTTGCTGAAGCAACTGGCAACTGAGGTATTGTTTGGTATCTTGGTGCTAGTTTGTTGTTCACAGTAAAGAAACCGCCTCCGTGGTGTAGTGGTTAGAGCGTCCGCCCGGAGAGCGGAAGGTCGCGGGTTCGATCCCCGACCGCGTCATACCAAAAGACGTTAAAATATGGTACTTGTTGGTCCCTGCCTGGCGCTCGGCATTAATGGGTACATCAAGGACTGGTGGGCTTGAAGTCAGTATAACTTGTCTGAGTGGGGTATTCATGCTTCACTGCGGCATGGTATCTCAGTGGGCTAGCACGATAAAACCAGCTTCAGTCTGGGCTAGTTCAAGCAGCCGCACATACACATACACACGCATGCACGTCGTCATATGAGCGAAATATTCTCAAGCACGACGATAAACCCAATTTCACCTCACCTCACCTCACCTCACCTCACCTCACCTCACCTCACCTCACCTCACCTCACCTCACCTCACCTCACCTCACAGTAAAGATACACTGGGCACTAAACACCATGATTACCAGCCACTAGTGGAGAGGTGGGGTAACCTAATGGTTAAAGCGCCCACTCGTCATGTTGAAGACCCAGGTTCGATTCCCCACATGGGTACATTGTGTGAAGCCCATTTCTGGTGTCCCCCACCGTGATATTGCTGGAATATTGCGTAAAACTCATTCACTCCAGCCCCTAGGTACTCCGCCTCATGACCTGGTTTCTGATTAACCCTCATCTCGTGTCGTGTCTGTTACAGAATCTTGCAATGTGCCCAGAAGATGAGTCTGTGATCCTGTCATCTTTCTACAACACAATCTCTGCTCTCTCTGTCAAACAAGGTGGGCAAGATCAGGGACAGACTCTTCAGTTCCATTCTCTAGAATATAGTAACTTCATGCAAAGTTAAAGAGAGATCTTCATTAATTTGAGTGATTTGTTCTCTGGTCACATGATAGCAAGAGATATTAAAAGATGGGACTTGTTGTTGCCCTGACTGGTGCTTGTGGTTAATGGTGTAAAACAAGGACCTTGGGGCACTGTGTGCTGTGACTGTGTCTGGTATCCATGTTAAACGGCAGCATGGGCTAGAACTTTATAACAAGCATTTCCCTGTCTCATAAACTGAACAAAAACAGTGAGGTGGCATCGAAACTTTGGGGGATTGTTTTGTAGTAAAGACTGAACACACAATTTCATGAAACGTTCCATCAAAATATGCACAATCCCTAACTGTTTCTGTTTTATATATGTACACAACCTTTCTCCATGACAATGATAAATTGATCCAGTTCATTTGGTAACCCTGCTCGTTTCACAGTGAATCATGATAATTGGATGTTATGTACTTTTAATATCCTTTTACCTGTGTTATCAGTTGAAGAAAATGAGCTGTTTGACTTCCGAGGGCTTCGCCTGGACTGGTTCCGACTGCAGGTGAGTTCATAAATCAACATTGATGCCTGCATAACATAGTAACCAGTTACCAATCTGCATAACCATAAGAGCTGCGCAATATAACCGGTTTACCAGTATTTACCGGTTCAGACATGAAAACGATACGTATTGCGATACGCTGATTGAAAACCGGTATTTTGACTTGCATTTGGAAAACTTCGTAACACTCGGAAATGTTCGGATATGTCCTTATTTCATTTGTGCCAAATATTATTCACATTTTTCTTTTATCATGATTAAAAGTTGTTATTACAGCTTAATCCAGCCTAGTGATTTTGTTGTGTTTTTGCTCTATAAATCAAGAAGTAACTCGATTATAAGTAGTTTTTGTTTTAAAATACTTCATGCAATATATTGCAATTCATATTGCAAAACATGCTTTCGCATTTCAATATATCGCAGTATGAAAATTTTCTGCAATACCCACCCCTAATAACCATTTCGGATTAGAAAAGGTCCCAAACTGCTGATTATGCAAGATTATATGAGAGATTATATGTTCACTTGTTCACTGTTTCGTTTGTTGGATTGACTTGTCCAGACCTGACTATGTACAGACTGTTTACACCATCATATAGCTGGAATATTGCTGAGTACGACATCAAACAACAAATAGCAACCTGTGCCGAACAAGACAAGCCTCACAGTTCTATATATGTTTTCGAAATGTGTTCATATGTTTGAAATCAATATTCTCTTGGGTGATATTCTCTATGTATTGTCACTGTGTTTGAATGCATTTTATCAACTGCCTTATCTTTAACAGTGTGGTACCAAGGTTTAAAATTAAGAACCAATGTATTTGGGCCTTGCCAAATGTTAAGGACACCTAGGTATGTGGTCCTGTGTATATACAGTGTGTGAAATAAGGCCCGAGACGGGTTAGATTTCAGGCGGACAGTCTAGATGTACAGCTAGCCAGCCCGATGGTCTGGTAAAAAAATTAGATGTTATATACATTTGAGTCATATCTTGGTGTCTGGTCTGGTTAAATGCATTTTGGACTGGTAACATTTTGAAGTTACCAGCCCTGATGTCTGGCAGGGGTTTGGGCTTATTTCATACACTGGTATAGAGCAAAGGTCACAAATAAGTTGAAGTAAAGCAACGTTGGGTGCGGAGAGTCCTTGGATGGGTGATTGTGTTTGCTAGCTTGGATTCTGAGAGTTTCTAGGAGTTCTATGTGGTCACACCTTAGGCAAGTGAGTTTGTTAAAAATGCCTCTGTTCACCCAGCAGAAAATGGGTACCCGGTGGTATGAGTTTTCCGGGGTAATAATGTCCATTATGTTGTATGCACTTAGAGCATGTCCCTGCAGCGTGGAGTTAGCACCATGTAAGTGGTCTTTTTATGTTGTTAAAACAGTGGAACTGTCCTGTGATCATGTTCTCTATTGCCTGTTTCCAGTCGTACACCAGTATGAGTAAAGCCGGACTGATCCTCAAGGATCATCGAGACCTGGCTCGCCACCTCAACACCGTCATCTTCCACACCAAGATGGTTGACGCACTCGATGAGCTGCTCAACGAAACCGGGGACCTCTCTATATACTGGTAAATGTTGTATAATATTGTTAAGACCAGGTTAGAAAAAGGTCTCAAGGAGCCATAGTGAAAACAGAGGTAATGGAGAGTCACTTATGTCCACAACAAATCAATGTAATCATTGTAACTTCCAGCTAGATATTTTTCTCATGTCATTTGATGTCTAGGTATGTAACATGTTCATGCTTAAAAGAAGTATCAGATTTCAATATTGAACTCAATTCTTCACACCTCATAACATGTGTGTTCCAGCTTCTACACAAACCTGTTTGAGCACCAGTTCAAGCAGTGTATGGAGTTCCCTGCCCAGCACCGGTTCAGTATTATCTTCCCCATGATCTGCGGCCACTTCATGAACGCCACCCACCCGCTGTGTCCTGAGGAGGTAAAGTCTCACTAATACCCTGCAACTGTTGTCCACAACCTCCTTATACAAGGCGGCCATAGTGATGATGTCTGTGTTAAAGAGTTTATTTTAAAACATTATGATCAATTTGTGAAACTCTATCGGGACCACAAGTGTCTAGTATATGGTATACATGTCCAGTTTGTGTTTACATACCGAAAGACGTTAAAATATGGTACTTGTTGGTCCCTGCCTGGCGCTCGGCATTAATGGGTACAACAAGGACTGCTCGGCTCGGAGTCAGTATAATGTGTCTGAGTGGGGTCTTCATTCTTCTCTGTGGCATGGTATCTCAGTGGGCTAGCACTATAAAACCAGCTTCAGTCTGGACTAGTACTAGCAGCCGCTCACACACATACACACGCATGCACGTCGTCATATGAGTTAAATATTCTCAAGCACGACGTAAAACCCAATTTCACCTCACCTTGTGTTTACAGCAGCACTCTATCGTCACCCTGAGCGTCCACTATGTGGTGTACATGTCCAGTTTGTGTTTACAGCGGCCCTCTATCGGGACCACAAGTGTCCACAATGTGATATATATATGTCCAGTTTGTGTTTACAGCGGCCCTCTATCGGGACCACGAGTGTCCACTATGTGATATATATATGTCCAGTTTGTGTTTACAGCGGCACTCTATCAGGACCACAAGTGTCCACTATGTGATATATATATGTCCAGTTTGTGTTTACAGCGGCACTCTATCGGGACCACGAGTGTCCACTATGTGATATATATATGTCCAGTTTGTGTTTACAGCGGCATTCTGTCGGGACCACGAGTGTCCAGTACGCCCACTGGTTCCTGCGTGAGATGTCCGAGGAGGTGAACCAGGTCATCACGGCTATCTGCGAGGAACAGTGCATGCTTAGCTACAAGGTCAGTTGTCACACATGAAATAATAATTTCACCTGTGTCTGAAACTGACATGTAAAAATGTTTAGCTTTCAAATTCTCTGTAAATTTAATTGTCGTGTCATAACTCTTTAGCATGTAAATTGTTGTTTGATGTTCCCAATCCCTTGATTGATGTTGTTGTTGTTGTTGTTCCGATCCCTTGATTGACTTTGTTGTTGTTCCGATCCCTTGATTGACTTTGTTGTTCTAATCTCTTGATTGGCGTTGTTGTGCCGATCCCTTAAAGAACCACTAAACTTTGTTTTTGTTACTCTTTTAACCATTACATATGAAAGATTTGTGGTTAGTCTTATCACGGAACACCAAATTTATTCTTTAAAACTTGTGGATGAGGAACGATTTTCAGTTAGTTGTATAGAAAATGTGTAGCACGCTCATCATTTTGATGATTTCTCGACATCAACGATGACATGCCGAATCGTTGCTTTGTCGTCAATTGCTCCTAGGGTTCGAGACAATGGTGTCCCCATGCACAGATTTCCACAGGACCCACGCGGTTCGTGCTAAATCGGTTATGTTTGTGAGTCTTGGCGGCGTTGTGGAAGCCTGAAGCGATATCTTACTTGTGTTCAGATGCGCTTCACTGAAGTTAAAGAATCAAAACTACTTACTAGTTGTTGTAAAAATATGTATATGATTGATGACCATAAAGATTTTCTATGACACAACTTGTAACATAACGATTTCTTCCTCGGAAGTGAGGTTGTGGTCAAGTAACAATAATATTGTAAGTACTACTATTGTAGTATTATATTGACACCCACCTGCGCTGCCAGGGAGAGAATTGTTATGTTATCGCTATGTCATGCAAAATCCTATTGGCCATCAATAAAATACATACTTTACTACAGTAGAAAGTAGTTTTGATTTTGTATCCTTCGGTGAAAACAAACCTAAATACCATTTATCCTCAGACTGGCGGATGTTCCCGACAGGGCTTTTCGCCATTTTAAAAAATAAAAATCTGTTAGAATTAATGAGATTATAGTTTGTTTTCATCAAGTTAGAAAATCAAGACTACTTTCTACTGCGTAGTTAAATATGTATTGGAATCATAACCAAAGCGGATTTTGCATGACACAACTTATAACATAACGATTTCTTCCCGCGAGGCGAGGTGGAATTCGAAGTCACAATACTGTTGATAAATTTCTTGCTACATTCCCATGGTTAATGTCCACTCACCAGTATGTAGATACTAGTCAATAATGCGTCTTTATATTTGGTCTTATAATCCTAATTAGTTTATTACCATACTTGTATGCATTTTGAAACAAAATAAAAAGCAGACGATCTGCTGATACTGATAGTGAATTTATAACAGAACTGTAATATCTAGACATTTTATAGTTTGCCAATGTGAATCATAATTAGCACACACACCTAGTGCATGTTGTCTGACTCATTACACTTCAGCTGAAAACAATGATTCTGTTGAATGCTTTCGACAAATGAATACAATCAAAATGCAAATATTAAAATTAAAACAGATTAAAGTTATAGGAACAATATCAGGCCATTACCTTGTTCTAGAGGAATGTATCCATCAATATCCACAAAACTGTTCCAAATGATGTGTCTTTTAACAGTTTAATATACGAAAAGTGATAAATCTTTTCAGGTATTGGTGTATAGTCTCATTGGTCACCAAGATAGCACACCTGGCAACTAATTGCATAATGTCCATGCTTTCTTTAAAACAGTAATTTAGTTAGCCAATAATGGGCAATCAATCAATGTATTGCCAGTATACAATATATAACAAGTTTTATGGATAACAACTTCTTTATTTTGGTGAGTCGACGCTTTTACGATACAGATTCTTGTACCGTTGTCAAGCAAGAGTGATACATGAAGTGTAGGAGCTGCATATATATACTGTATATAACAATGAAACAACATAATAGACAAAGGAAACAACATAATTGCCATGATTGGCTAAGCAGTAAGCTGATGAAGCCAGTAAGTACATAAAGGATAGTGAATGGAAGCCAGAGATGTAGTTACAATGAGATGTTTATACAATGGATTACGATGTTTATACAATATAGACTGGGCTTGAGTGGAGGAGTGGATCATAAAGCAGATTTGAATGAAGTATCCTTGGTATTCACGGTTGATGGTAGGCTCATTCATTGTAACTACATCTCTGGCTTCCATTCACTATCCTTTATGTACTTACTGGCTTCATCAGCTTACTGCTTAGCCAATCATGGCAATTATGTTGTTTCCTTTGTCTATTATGTTGTTTCATTGTTATATACAGTATATATATGCAGCTCCTACACTTCATGTATCACTCTTTGCTTGACAACGGTACAAGAATCTGTATCGAAACGTCGCACTCAACTCAAAATAAAGAAGTTGTTATCCATAAAACTTGTTATATATTGGTCATGCGTCTCTACTTCTAAAATGCCACTCAAACAAGTAATGTATTGCGGTTAATCCTTTGAAAGAAGGACGTTGTTTTGCACGCTTGAACACCGACCGACAGAGTGTATTCAGTATAGATTAGTAAATCTACATACGTAAAACACTACCTTTGACAATCCGGCTGTGTAAGATAAAAATAATTAATCAATCAGCGATGTTATCGGGTTAATCCTTTGATCGATGTTTATAATGTTGAATATTTACTCAGACACAAGAAATGCCAAATGGGAACCTTTGTCGGTAATCTAAGTGTGTTACCACTAATTATACCTGTTATAAATTCATTAACTGACCATCAAGTGAATGATGACAAATAACATGTGTAGGTTTATACCACCTAACACTGGTTTACAACAAGGGAGTATAAATTGCTGTATTGCATGTGAAAAACTTATGGGCCGACACTGTTTTGAGAATACAAAACAGATTTTTACATGACATGATTAAATATCGAGGTAAAAACACAGAAATGGGATCGGAATTTGGATCAGTCATTATACAAATAGGGGCCTAACGACCTGTCGATTTTGACAGAATCGTCTATGAAAACAAGTTGTAACTTCGGAAACTAGGGCAAAGCAGGAGACAAAATTAAATGACAGTAGATTGTGAGAACATATAGCTTTTATTTTTCCACAACAATTGTCACGATTTCAGGTTTATACAAGCCTGTAAACAAGATAATTTAACCCCTAAAATGTAGATGAATTCTGCATCGGCCCTCAAAGCTATTCCTCATATGACGTCACAGACGCCAGCCTCTGATTGGTTGAAATTTGCTGTTCTCATGGGTGAGAATTGTGCACTGTTGTCAAAAGGCTCGATTTAAGCCAATTAAAGGTCGAAATGAGGAGTTTTAATGACAGTGTTTCATTTATAACGATGCCAGTTAGTGATTTATGTATTTGTACCCCCTAGGGTTTATGTGACCTTTTAATTGACTTTTGTTGTTGTTCTGTTCTGGTCCCTTGATTGACTTTGTTGTTGTTCCAATCCCTTGACTGACTTGGTTGTTCAGATCTCTTGATTGACTTTGTTGTTGTTCTGTTCTGGTCCCTTGATTGACTTTGTTGTTGTTCCAATCCCTTGACTGACTTTGTTGTTGTTCTGTTGTTCTGGTCCCTTGATTGACTTTGTTGTTGTTCCAATCCCTTGACTGACTTTGTTGTTGTTCTGTTGTTCCGATCCCTTAATTGACTTGGTTGTTGTTGTGCAGCTGCTGCCGAAGCACAGTGCGGCCACCATCCTCAATACAGTGCAGCTCAAGAAGAACAAGGAGAAGAAGAACCGAGAGATCAAAGAGCCTGAGAAACCAGGACAGGAGAGCATCCGCAAAAACAGGGAGAACTTTACCAGGTGATTTCATGGCTGGATGAGGATTCCTAGTAGACTTGTTCTCAGACCATATTGTGAAGTTTTGGGCAAAATTGGCGAAATATCATATTGCTTCAAGTGAATAACCAAGAGATAATGAAAATGTGAAGTTTGTGATAAGACATTAATAGACAAGATGATTTCTAATTTTGGTTGCATTTCTTTTTTGTTACATTTCAAGATTATCACATTTTATTGTCTTGTACAGGCATGACCTGATATCCCAGATAGCATTCGGCGTTATTGCGCTGGCAATGGTTTTGCCAACATTGCCAAGGTTGGGCCAACGTCCGAATGCTATCTGGGATGTTGTTCCGTGATCATAAAATCGTCACTGAAACAGTGTTTTCTTTTCCTTCTCACATCCAGTGATACAACTGAAATATGCAAGGCTAAATCCAACTCACCTATGTGTCCTTGGTTTTTGAGAATCAGACTGATCTGGTCACCAAGTCTAGGTGTTACAGAGTTGCCTCCCTTCACATGTCACTATCCATGCAGTCAATAGATGGTTCTAATCCCTGATTCTCACTTATCCTGATCCATGGTTTGAAAGCAACAGTGATCAACATCATGAGCATCGATCTACGTAATTGGGATACAATGACCTGTGTCAACCAAGTCAGCGAGCCTGACCACCCAATCCCATATGTTGCCTCTTACGACAGGCATGGGTTGCTGAAGGCCAGTTTTCACCCAGATACCTCTTTAAACAGTGCAGTAATGATCGTAGCCTGAAGAATTTGCTATAGTGTCTTCGACAATTCATATCCTGTTTGAACTCCTCAGAATGGACAAGCTCCACATGGCACTGACGGAACTGTGCTTCGCCCTCAACTACTGTAACATCATCACCGTGTGGGAACACGGCTTTGTGCCCAGAGAGTTCTTCCTTCAGCATCTAGAGACGAGATTCAACAAGTAAGTATAGACAAATGTTTAATAAAGATAAGTGTGATATGAGTCACTCTAGAATCCCAGTCTGTTTAGGCACCCAATGGGATGTGTCAAGATCCCAACACATTGAGGAATTGGTGGTCACAGTATCTGACCTTATCCATCCACCTTAGATCCTTTCTATCAGGCCAGAACGATGCACCTTCTTTCAGCAGAGTAGAACAACACACTCTCTCTCTTTTCTATCTATCTCTATCTATCTCTCTCTCTCTATCTATCTCTATCTATCTCTATCTATCTATCTATCTATCTCTATCTATCTATCTCTGTCTGTCTGTCTGTCTGTCTCTGTCTCTCTCTCTCTCACTCTCTCTCTGTCTGTCTCTCTCTCTCTCTCACTCACTCACTCACTCACTCACTCACTCCAAACCTGTACTGACAGACAAGCAAGTGGGTCCAAGTTTAGTTTATTGTAGACAAAGTTCTGTGATACTTGATGGATTTAAGTAGTCAGTAGCTGTCAAAGACACTAAGACATACTGAGAATGATATCAAGAGGCTCAGATACTTTTAGCAAAGACTGTTCATGTTAAATGTCGACAGTCAGCTGCAGTGAGTTTTAATATGCATAGTGTGTCTATGCACTTCCGATGTTTTGCAAACATAGTTGTGTTTGTCAAGAATAGATGATATTAAACAGACACATTGTGATAGTATTAAACACTGTTCGGATACAGGTGTAATTCAACAGGTAATCTCTTCAACGGATGAGTATAATGTATGTTAATCTCCTCAATCTCTGTAACCTTCAGGGCTCTGGTTGGGATGATGATGTACAACCCAGAGACCAGTGAGATCGCCAAACCCCTCGAGCTCCTGAACGGGCGTGTGGAGAGCCTACATGAACGTATCATCCAGAGTATAGAGAACTATGGTGAGGGAAGATACACACAGAAACAAACCTGTAGTACATGAAAAACCCGAACGATGAATTACTTTGTCTTTCAGTTTTGAAATTTAGCCTTTGCATCTGATCATTAATGCCCTATGCCCCTGTTCCAGAAAGGATTCAGAGTGTTACAGTGATTGTACCTGTCATACATGATTTTCTTACAATCAGCTTAGTGCTTAGATAGCTTTGTTTATTATTTAGCCGTGCTATGTTGTTCATGTGGCCTCCTGGGGCAGTGGGGTAGCCCAGTGGTCAGTCTAAGTAAACTTAGGCTCAGTATTATTCGCTACACTGCTATACTGAGTCTAACAAACCCTAGTTGAAGATCGGCGCCAGCTAACCTTTGAGTGACCTATGACCATCCAATCAAACATGAGAGGCGGATGAACGGATTTAACCAATCAGACAACGACTACTTGTTAGGGTTCAGCGGGACTTACAAAATGGTCTTTGGATTATCTCTTCCTGGTCGTTGACACTGATCTATCAGCAAATGAAAATCAGCATAAAACAGAGATAATAGACCTGCAGTATATAATGCTTAAGGGTCTCTAATGACATCGTTACTATTAGCTTATATTTCCGCTGCAAGATGACATCCTTGAATAGTGAGAAAACGCTATTTTCATCATATTACCGTATATGACCGTCTATAAGCCCGAATTTTGAGGACCAAAAAGCCGCCTGTAGAAGGGGGTCATCTTATCCATGAGTTACACTTTCGTCAAACTTTTCCAGGGGTAAAAACAACATCATATCACTAAGGCTGCGTGAACAAACAACAGAAGGCGACTTTGTCAGTAGAGACGTCAAATTTGCAATTAAACATCACTAGACAAGATTAATTACCATTTAAGTTATAAGTTGTTTTGCTGGGCATTGTTTTATTTGCAGGGATTAAGATTACGTCGCGATTTGTCTCTGCATACACAAAGCCGAAATAGCAATCAGCTGTGCACATCGCTTCCGGCGAACAAGTTCAAACATGCACAATAATATAACGGGACGAATTCTGACGCAGTCATCAGTAAAATATAATACAGAATACCGTTATTTAACCCAAAGAAATATATCCTAGCATTGTGTAATTTTAGTTACAGTTTTTGCTCTATAAATTAATTAAGATTACCGTGCGTATTTGTCTCGTACACAAAGCCGGAAATAGCAATCAGCTGTGCACACGTTTCCCCGTGAACAAGTTCAAACATGCACAATAATATAACGGGATGAATTCTATTGATTGAATACTATTATTTAACCCAAAGAAATATATCCTAGCATTGTGTAATAGTTTTTATGTAAAAAATATATAATCAACACTAAGGTTATCGTTATACGGACCATCATGAACGTGGTAAGCACGTGACATGGAACGAGGCGGTAATCAGTTTGTGATTGTTGAATGGGGTAAAATAAGCAAGCCAGTTTGTTGCTACAATAAATATGATATTTAGAGAAGCAAAATATATTATGCATTTTCTGTCAACTACACTTCGTTTCGATCCGTTGAGTAGACACAATATATATGACAGTGAATTCTTTGAATAATGTGGATCGACTTACAGTATGAGGGAGGACAGTGACACGGAATTTGAAGGGTTTACGACCCGATGACTTGTGAAAATCTCAGAACTCTCTTGCAGAAATGTCAGTGTTTATTGTTAGTGGACTATTTTTCTTATTGTCATATATATATAGATGAAATATGGACACTTAAATAATATATTTTGAAACAAAGTTGACTTCAGTTTTTATTTACCGATGGTACTTTTTCTCTCCATACTCACACCGATTTCAAGAAAATGGGCGTCCTCGTTGTTGATGCAAGCAGTGATCGTCCGGGATATAAAAGGAACACAAACACATGTTGCCACAATACACCGGTAATCTTTATTATGTAATATTCTCACCAACACTTCACGCTGTATATCCACTTTCCAAATGGCACTCGTTGTTAATGCATGCAAGCAGTGATCGTTAAAAAGGTAAACAAACACCGGTAATCTTTATTATGTAATATTCTCGTAATGGTGTCTCGATGCGTTGATGGAACATACTTACCAGGTACTCTGGTCTCTGTTGGTCGCGACCCATCGCGAGGGTCGACCTATCCATGAGAGATATGATTTTGACACTGATTTTGAGGGTCAAGTTTGGGGTCGGCTTATCCATGGGGGTTGAAGCATAGGACGGTCATATACGGTATGTTGACTCATTACGATCCCTCCATGTGTATCCTTTCGGAAGCGATTGTGTGGAAAATAGCATTCGAATCGCTTTGTTTTTAGGTAAAGGTTCAAACGGTATGTGTGATTATTATATGACTGGTAGATTTCCATCCCCTCTGATTGGCCCACTTGGTCACATGACAGCTTTGACGCTAAGCGATGTCAACCTTGCCACGCCAAGCGAGGGTTTATATAACAATCAAAGCACCTCCCCGTGGCTAAAAAGATTAAGGATATTCTTGATGTGAATTCTGCACTCGTGCATCACGCTAGATAAGGAAGCGATAGGCATCGCTTCGTCACTGTATGTCTGTGTTGGTTTAGAATTGGTGGCGACACAACACCACCACGGGAATACATGACTGTGTCAGAAGAGGAAATAAATCGTCATATAATATAACAATTATTTATGTCCGATTTGATTGATCCAATGATTTATTCAGCCTCAGTGAATATCACATGTCCAAGTTCGATGCCATGGTGAACATCACATGTCCAAGGTCGATAAATCATTGGATCAACCTCACTAGAAGTCAATAATTGTATAATGTTAACTTTCGCGATTTGGTAAGCTGTGTTCTGACTGGTCAGTCCAAAAGGTTAGCTGACGTGACCTTCTACTAGGGTTTGTTAGACTCAGTATATAGCAGCGTAACTTAGACTGGCCCAGTGGTTAAAGCGCTCACTCATCACACTGAAGACCTGAGTTTGATTCCCCAAATGGGTACAATGTGTGAAGCACATTTCTGCTTTCCCCTGCCCTGATTCTGATAGAATATGGCTAAATGCGGCGTAAAACTAAACTCACTCACTCTGATTGTGGGTTGATATTTGTCAAGTTCTCAAGGTCATTTGTCATGCATCACATTCACGTTTCGATCAGACATGAAATTACTGTGTTGAACTCACTGACTGAATGATGTCATTTCAGTTCATATCGATATTGCCCGAGTCTTCAACAACGTCCTCCCCCAGCAAACACAAGCCACCGACAGCACCGGAGAGAAGACTGTTACATCCAACTATACAAACTGGTAAAATCTGTCACAGTTTATGACTTTGTACAGTGCTTGCTGTATATCTCTCTTTGTGTTTGCAGCTCAGTATTTGAATTTAAGAAGGAAATGTAAGAATAATGTAGTGTTATGTTTAACGATTTCAATTGTGTCTAGATTTAAAAACCATAGAATTAGATTTTAAGCACACTATATTTTCAGATATTATATGAGTCTTATTCAAAGTAGTCTTAGACCGCCTCCGTGGTGTAGTGGTTAGAGCGTCTGCCCGGAGAGCGGAAGGTCGCAGGTTCGATCCCCGACTGCGTCATACCAAAAGACGTTAAGATATAGTACTTGTTGGTCCCTGCCTGGCGCTCGGCATTAATGGGTACAACAAGGACTGGTCAGCTCAGAGTCAGTATAATGTGTCTGAGTGGGGTATTCATGCTTCACTGCGGCATGGTATCTCAGTGGGCTAGCACTATAAAACCAGCTTAAGTCTGGGCTAGTACAAGCAGCCGCACATACCCATACACACGCATGCACGTCGTCATATGAGCGAAATAATCTCAGGTACGACGTAAAACCCAATTTCACCTCACCTCACCTTATTCAAAGTAGTCTTAGACCAAATTAAGTTTAATCCAAAACTTTCAGAACTGTGAGACATTTCATTTCATTGCTTTAATAAACCCTTTCAAGGCAACTGTTGACGAATGAGATTCCCAGAGATGTTAACCATTACAGTTTGACATAATTGTTATACCAGGGACACAGCCCAACATATTAAACATATAATATGAAACATGGATACAGCAACAAGGTTTCATTTACTAAAGGCATACATGACCTTCCAGGCGATAGGTACTTGGAGATAGTAAAAATGTCATAGATTTAAATCTAAGATTTAATATACTCGCCTTATATGCAGTTATGTAATTGTAGTGATATATGTCATAACCTCTTTGAGAGGCATGTAGAAGTTAGAGCAGTAAAGAAGGTTAGCAGTGTGGGGATGAGCAACTTCTTTATTACAGTGAGAGCAGAAGCTTCGGTGTAACGCTGTGATGTATATCATCTTTCTGTGCAGGTACCTGGAGGTGCTCCTGCGTCGTGTGACGATCAACATCGGTCAGATTGTCTACTCCCCCAGCCAGAAGGCATTCGTTAGCGTTTCCTCAGACGGAGGTGCGCCCTTTGCTGCGGAGGAATACGCTGATCTAACAGGTACAGGAACATTTTGAAAGATCTGGGTTAGAATTGATCTTTTGCGACCAATGCTTGTTGAGGGTGACAGAGGTTCGGATGGTCAGCCTTGGTTGACACATGTCGTTGTATCCCAGTGGCATATATCAGTGTTCATGATGTCGATCACTGGATTATATGGTGCAGACTTTATTACCAATATTGGTAATGCTAAACAGTAAACTAAGAAACAAAGCATAGATCAGTGTTCATGATGTCGATCACTGGATTGTATGATGCAGACTGTATTACTAACAGCTGAAATATTGGTAATGCTAAACAGTAAACTAAGAAACAAAGCATAGATCAATGTTCATGAGGTCAGTCATGGGATTGTCGTATTGTTGGAATATTGCCGAGTGTGGCATAATAAATAAATAAAAGTATCACTGTATCAGACAACAGGCTCCAGACAGGTCTGCTCATGCAGAGAAGTCGGTCTAGATGAGATTTGTCCAGGGATTGGTCTCAACATGCAAATGGTGCCACCAGATTCATTAAACAAGGTTTTATGCAATGTTCAAATGTGCATCCAGTATGTACAAATGTAGAGAATGCACACAGAGAAAAAATTCTCTGCATTCAGAGGGATGCACAATATTATTCATTGTACCCACAAAACATGTATGACTTTGCTAAGTATCTGGTTGTTTCTTACAGAGCAGTTACGTGCATCATTTCATCCACCAGTCTGCATGATCAACGATTCATTGTAGACTCTAAAACTTAAATCAATCATTAAATCAAAATATGCAGTTCCCCACACCTTTACTTCACACGACCCTCATATTGCCTGCAAGGACCCTTAAAACTAATAATAATGGAGGTCCCCGGTCCCCGATATTCCAGCCCCATGTTTGTGAGTTGAGGTAAAATCCTGTTCATCATCTTATACACTTTTGTGATTATTATGTGACTTTATATTTCAGAGCTGCGAACGCTGGCGGAACTGATTGGTCCATACGGGATGAAGTACATGGGGGAGAGACTGATGCTGAACATCGCCAGCCAGGTGGACGAACTCAAGGTAACACCTAATATGGCACTGACTGTCCACTTGATACCTCCTTCATCTTGTATACCACACAATGGGGATACCTATGCCTCTTAGAGCTTTGGGGAACAAGCTCATTGGTGTACAAGCCATTGGTGATGCTTATTTCCTTCATCTTGTATACCAGTTGCCTCTTAGATGGGAACAAGCTCATTGGTGTATTAACCAGTTGGTGATGCTTCTCTTCCTTCATCTTGTATACCACCCAATGGGGATATCTATGCATCTTGCTTGTGAGCATAATGGGAATCCAATTTCATTAATATATAGTAACCAGTTGGTGATTCTTTATTCATCTTCTGTACCACTCTGTGTGAATAGATATACCCCAAGCTTGTGTGGAAAGCAGACAAAAATAGTGCCAAGCTTCATGGCCTATTAACCCACTGTGATACTTTTCTTTTGTGGGGTAGTGGTCAAAGCGTTCGCTCGTCACGCTGAAGACCCGGGTTCAATTCCCCAAATGGGTACGATGTGTGAAGCCCATTTCTGGTGTCCCCCACTGTGATATTGCTGGAATATTGCTAGAAGTGGCGTAAAACCCAACTCACTCACTCACTGTTCTGGTTGTTCCTTGTCCTCTGTCAATAGATAACTGATGGAATATTGTTTTACACTTCTTGTATCAACATTCCAGCAATGTCACCGTACAGACCCTGAGGAATGGGCTTCACACATTATGCCCACTGTTAGTAAATGTTGCTTTAGACTGTCGTTGAACTATATGGTGACGAGACTTTATTTTGTTTACTACCCGTAAAGATTTGGGTTAGAATTGGTTTTCAGCAATCCATGCTTGGTCAGGTGGTCAGGCCCGCTGATTTTGTTGACACGTGTCATCGTATCCAAATTGCATAGATCAATGCTTATGCTGGTGATCACTGGATTGTCTGGTCCAGACTCAATTATTTACAGACCGCCACCATATAGCTGGAATATTGCTGAGTGGCGTTAAACAACAACCAAACCAACTATTTTGTGTTAACATCAGTTCTGAACATTGAATTGTTCCCCTTGCCCCGTGTTGCAGAAACTTGTAATTATCAACAAGGATGTGCTGAACAAGCTCCGGACCAGCTTTGATAATCCTGATACGATGAGAGAACTGTCCCGGAAGCTACAAAGTAAGTCTTAGACCTGCGACCTTGTAACATTCCAATATGGATACCCCTATGCACCTCCAGTGTAAATAAGCACTTGTGATGAATATGTTTATCTAGTAATATAAACTGATATATTTGTACACTGAATATAGCATTCGTAACTACTCGTCCCTTTCCGTAACCTGAAAGTAGACTGGTAGCCATGTCCGGAGAAATATTCCCCAAGCCAATCAGAATGCGGTATGTAGAGAAGAAATTGGGTAAAAATAGTTAGTTGAAATAAGCTTCATTTCGGCTTGCATAATTTTTCCCAGACACTTCAAGTATATTTTAATTATTGCATAGTCCTCCTGGGTTTCCTGAAGTTTTATAACCAGGATATATGACCATTATTAAGGTAGGAAAGTATTTAAGCATGTTAAACACACCCTTTGAGGTAATTTCCTTGGCGTGGATGCCATGTTTGTTTTCCAAGTAAACTAGAGTTACATGCCCTTGAAAATAGTTCGGTGACTAGACTCTTTCTCTCTGTGCTTTTGCCCTCAGACAGAGTCAAGTTCAGTAAAATGGCTACTTAGATGGGTAAGAGTCTTCTTTCAGGTTACGGAAAGGGACGAGTAGTTACGATTGTGAATGTAGTTGTGGCATACAGAGTTACATCCCTTTATGTGAAAAACTGCTTCCAGTTTGTGTCATTGACTCTATAGGCAGTTCACAGATTCAGATCGGTGAACAATAATAAATTGAACATTGGCCTTTTCTTTCTGAGCTACTCTGGAAAATACCAGTTTTCCCTGACCACTTGATGCAATAAGTTTTTTGACAACAAAAGAAAAACATCCTGTTTTTGCTTCTTGTATTGGATCATGAATGATCAGAATTAATCCCCGGTTTGCTGAACGCTGTATATAGGTCTCTGATGCAACTCCAACTTCATGATCTTGATACTGGCTTAATTGCTGCACAGGGCTACAGATTGTCCCATCATATATAACTGATTCCAACATCCAAATCTGCAGCACAGTCCATATGCTCCAACAAAAGACATGCTGTGATTCTCTTGCCAAGACACTTGCCTTCAAATAGAAGTATATATAATCAACAAAGTACATGCTTTGACTCAAATCCCAAGACACTTGACTTCTTTATAAAGAATGTACAGCTTTAAAGATATTAAGCATTTGCTTGTCGATTTGGAAACTAGACCAGTAAATATTTTGATCTACTAACTCTCATGTTGAATCCAATCTGATAATTAACTAAAGAGTTGTTTTAAGTTGGTTGAAAGTATGTGTTTTAGGAAGAAAATTATGGTGCAAATTTTGAGATTATGTTTCATGTACACTGCATCAGTGTTGCTAAAGTAGTATGTTATAAATAAAACATCCATGAGGAAAAGACAATTAAACAGCCTCAAGCTTTCTGTAGCAGCAGAACAGTATCAAAATCATTTCTAGGGAGCAGGACAGAGACACAGATACCGCAGTTATTATAAAGGTGCAACATATATACAGGGTGTCACGTATATTCTGTGTTGAAGATTATGATGTCGGTCACAAATGTGCGCAAGTCATGTTCTGAGTAGATGTGTCACGGCAGTCTGTATGTTGCCATGGTGACAGCTGCAGGTGCTCACAGTGTAATGATGAGGGTGATTGACAGATATGCAATATACTGAGGGTCACAATATGTTTTACGCCATGATACTAATATAGCTGTGGGTGCCTAGTGTGTTAAAGCGCTATTCGAGACTATCTGGTTCGATTCCCCACATGGGCACAATGTGTTAAGCCTATTTCTGGTGTCCCCAATATTGCTGGAATATTGCTAAAAGCGGCGAAAACTAAACTCAGTCAGTCAGTCATGATACTAATATAATAATGCAAATTCTTTTCTCATATTTTCGGATCAATACACAATAAGCGCAAGGCAAAATATTTTTAAAATGTCATTTTTTTAAATTACAAAAAGTATTGATGGTATTAGATTCAACCGAAATACAAACAAACATCTTTGAAATATGCATAAGTTGAGATACATTATTTCTTCTTTTTGTTTCACTTTTCAAAATGTATGATAACAATCCTCTCTTCTCAATCAGTGATGGGTCCATAAAAGAGACGATGAGCAATATGCTGGGAGTCTAGACCATCACAAATGAATATTTGGCCATAAGTCTGCAGTTAATCTCTGTGAAAATTCCCAACAGAAATTAGAAATTTATAAATTCATTTGAATGAAACATGTTGGAGGAAGAATTCAGCGTTGTGTTTTGCTTTAAGTTTATATCTATTTACACTAATGTCTAAAGTCATGGTATGTAGAGTTAACCTGTATTTCACTGTTGACACAACCAATATAAAAACATGTCTTAATTCATAGTTGAATGCAGTTGCAAAATACAGTGTTAAAATACATCGAAGATAAGAATATTAAACATTTTTATCCATTCACCATGTCAAATGGTTGTATATAATACACACTTGAAAATGATACATCACACACTGTGTTGTAATGATGAGTATTTTGATGAATCCTCATGTAACCGTGACAACGGGTAACGTTAGACGTCAAGTTGACCTGTAGAGCTGTTCCACTTTCAGGACATAATGCTGGTAATTACACCCTACTGCCTGAAGATACACGTGGTTTTCCTCTCTGTATCCATCTTCATGTAAACTGCCACCTTCCGCAACATGGAGCACAGGGGCACCTGTCTTTCAATGTTACTACATTTGATATAAATTGTCTCATTAATAATCTGGGCATTTACAGAACTAAATTCTTCAACATGATTCAAAAGCCAGTATTTAGTATTATGTCTGTAATTAAGATACAGAAATATTTTCAAATATACTCAACAGAAAAAGTTCAGGACCATCCCAATTTTTTCAGTATAAAAGTATTTAATAGTTTGTTATGATCCAATTAATGATTAAAAATTGAATATTGGGGGTGGTCCTAACATTATTTGTTGAGTATATATATTTTTCCTTATCCTGACTCATGATCTTATGGTCGAGGAGAGAGTGACAAGTATGGGCACGTCACATGATATGTTTGCACGGGAAAGGGCAAGGGAGGTAACTCGTGGGTGAGTGTATTTATACGTCCGTTTCGGGAACTTCAAGGGATTCAAGTGTTCAACTACCATTCGAAAAGGAAAGGGAGATAAGCAAAAGATCATGAGTCAGGATAAGTATAAAATATCAATTTTACTTAAAAAATTATATGTTTATGAAACAGTCAGACATTGTTTATCAGGACACTTGCATTTTCTCAAACATTGTCCGGATAAATAGTTTCTGAACTTTAACTCTAAATTTTCTGATACAAATTTTTACCCAAAATTTATTTTACCAAATATTGTTTTCAAAACTGGCAATGTTCTAAAAGAATTTAGACAAATTTTTAATGATTTAAAAATAGACATGTAGAAGAAAAGATTCCGAGAGGGAAGCCACATGCTTACCCCCACAAATTAACGAATTTACTGATGACGAGGTGTGTTAGAAGTAACATCTGTAGATGACTGTGTTGTCAGTGACTGATGTGTGACTTGCCTTTCTTGCATCATGTAGAGACCAAGCCCGTATCAAGTAAGGCTGTGTCATTAATATGTCCTCTGTTGCTTCACTGGCAGTGATGAACGTAATAGTAAACACATTCTTACCCACTTCGCCATAGGTGAACATTGGGAGACATTATTGTAGAACTCCGACAAGCTGGGTTTGTAATGAAAGAAGCAGTCTGTGCCCAAACCCTTCCAGTCCACAAGCCCCAACTTGAATCTTAGCATCAATTTCGGTACATTTTAATCTTATTATATGTCATTCATTTGCAAATTTAACTTGACTGAACAGAATTTTACTTGACTTGGGCTACAGACAAGTGGTTTGAGTGAAAGACTGACAAGAAATTACATAGGGTTTATCTAAAGTAAAAGAGTTTTGTCTGTGTCATTGCATATTTTTGTCAAGGACTACTTTGTGATTTCTTATTTGTAACACCCAATCGGAGGTATCTCATTTCAATTTTAAAATATTCTTGTATAATCATACAATGTTCTTTAGGTTAAAACTTCAACATGACCCATTACTGTTAATCATCTGATTTCAATAATGAAACCAGATTTGTTTATTTCATTTGTGTCAATGACGTCTGACCCTGAGGATCGTAGTTAATGTCCCAGTTTCCTGATTCAGCTAGAATACTATTTGAAAAACAAAACCTTCTCTCCCCCAAAACATGTTTAATAAACCCAATGAAAGTAATACAAAGCACTGCCACTGAAGCTTGCATTATTTTGTCAGTTTTGTCCAATTTGTAGTCATGACAACAGAAAGGTTGTTCAGTCACACCAAGAGGCAGGACGTGCTCATCAGTCGCTCTCTCGGAGAAACTGGTGAAGACTTGAGCATGTTCACTGCCTCAGCTGTAGTGACTGGTCAACTCGGAGAGAAGCAAACAAAATAGCATCATGTTTGGATTAAATCTGTCAGTAATGGAAGCTCACTTTCAATAATATTGGATTATTTGGTCATTTGAAAATCAGTGTTTATGTTTTCTAAATTTGATATTTCAAATGTGTTTTGAATTTACCACAACTTTCATGTCTTCTCTTTCCTACCTTTTTCTTTGTTATGTTTTCTACACTCTTGTGTTTGTGTATGTGTCCTCTGTTATCTTGATATAAGCCCTGAGCTAATAATTAGGGTAAATAATTAAAGGCTAAAAATGGAGATGATAAGAATGCAGGCCAAATTGCTTGCTACCTTTTCATTCAAAGTTCTATTCAAGGACATTCAGTCCAGAACCCAATTCCAAGTCAGTTTACCGATGGTAGCTTTGATTTGTCTCCCTTTGGTATTTGTCCAGCTCTGTGATGCAGGATTGTCTCCCTTAGCCTTCACAGGATCCTAACTTGATCAGTTGTAGACCAGCATCATATATCTGGTCTGTTAACAAGTATGACATAAAACAACCAATGAATTAATGATTCTCGATGAGATTCAAACGCTTTGTTGGCAAATGGGACCATGGTATCTTTCCATAATATACTGAGGGAAACAAATAAGGAACACAACTTCATTGCACTTTTCCTTTATTTAGTATCAGATTTTCACCCACAGAAACCTGGAGAAAAATAAAGGAAGACTTGTTCTTTCTTGTGTTGCCTTATTTGTTTCTGTCAGTATATAATGGAGATATAGTGAGTGTGTCCATTACATACTGTGGGCTTATATCCGAGATTATATCTGGCACTGTCTGGTCTCTAATTGTCTGTATTTGTTCAGTCTGTATAGTCGACTTTGATTATAACAGATTTATGTCTCACCAACTCTTTTATCTCCATTAGATTAGACCTGTTATTACAGTGAAACCTTATTAATCTGGACAAAACAATTCCCAGTCTCATTGCAGAGATAGATCTCGACCTGCTCTCATGTCAATATTAATGCTGTGTAATGAGAATGAATATTTTTATTCATGCAATATAATTATGATTAATGTGAGGTCTTACTGGAGGTGCCTAGTATTTCACTGACAATATGAAAGAGAAGCTTGCTTTTACTTTTTTGTATTGAGGGCATTTTACTAAAGAAAACAGGAACTGCCAAAATCATGATTTTCTGCATTCATTAAAAAGAATATATGCATTTTCTCTTAAACTGACTGACAAGGGCACTTCATTTGGAATCCAAGACAAACATCTGCATCAAGGTTCTTGAATAACAAATATAAATTACATAATATTTCCCTTTGTGACTGATATTAACCATCCAGAACTGTTTGGTAGTATGGTGTATAGAGGATCTGGGTTAATGAGGTTTCACTGTGAGCAGGTTAATGGCATGTGAGACACATAGAACAGCAAAGCTATTATAAAGCTCCTTAGACTGGTGTTATAGTCTGTAGTGACTTGCTACATCAAAAATAATTGCACTCTCCATGTTCACCCTGCTGTCTCATCTATTTCTTGTCTTTTCCTATGACCATTTTGTATTCTTTTTTCAACTCTTTTCCTCTTTTCCTATCACAACTCTTAAAAATCCAACTCACATAAAATCTCACTTCTCACTCACCTGACAATTCTCTCATATCTCACCCAACTTCTCACTCTCTTAGTTACTCTTCACCAACTCCTCACTCATTTACTCACTCACTCACTCACTCACTCTGTCGATTCATTCTTCCTTTATTTCTCTCAATTTTATTTTCTCTCTTCTTTCCTTGTGTCATCCTTTGTTTGAAAAATTTGCCCCCAAACTTATGAGAATTTATAAATCCCTACCAACCAAGACCCCACGCTTGTTTGCTTCCATGATTCTGCTGTTGTCTTCTATATCTTCATCTCCATCACATCACATTTTGCTTTCTCTCCAAGCGGCCACATAAGAACGCCGAGTGGTAAGTCCAACTGGTTACGCAGCAACAAGCCGCTTTGTCATTTGTTTGGTGATTTTGATTTTTCACCGCAAACCATCCTTCCTGCCTTGTTTATAATGTGCATATTTAAGTTTTCCTTTGTTTTCTGTTTGGTATTGTATGTTATCTCATTGAGGGGCTATTGTCAAACCACCAGGTTAGATAGCAGGTGGAAATAACTTTAAACTTTGCTAGGTGTACTCCGGTACAGTGGCACATAAAAAATCACTCTTTGCCCTGATAATTTTCCCCTATACCAGTGTAGGAAAGATGTAGATAATCTTTAGCCTGTCCACAGGACTGGCAGGTCAAATTTTTACCAGTCCTGCCAAAATCTAGCCTGTCCCTCCAAATATAAATAAAACACCTTCGCAGTAAATATTCAAAAGGTTATAATCATTATATATATGTCATTGGCTTCCATAAAATTGGACCACATGAGGACGGACTAGATATTTTAACCCGCCCTCCACAAAATTCACCCTCGGACGCTTGGGATCGGCTATCTTTCCTACACTGCCTATACCGTCAGTTTTGGTTGAATTTTAAAATAAACAACATAATTAATATTGAAAGTCAACTGACACCGCACAGTGTGATATACAAATTTGCTTGCCCTCGACAGAAAAACACTGACTTGGGCCAGGCAAATGGGTTATTTCCACTCTGGATAGTACCACATTTCCAAGAGCTCAAATATTCTTTAAGGGAATCCTTTAGCTGCTATGTGTGTTCTGTAAAATGTAAAACAGCTGGTACCAGGCTGTAGCAATTCAAGGATCGGTCTTTTCTTACTTCTTTCATATAACTAGTTAAACATACTATCACAAAATATCTTCATCTTGTAAAATATAGTAGGAAACGTGCTTGTGGCAGCTCAAACAAGTGGCCCCAAAACCAAGAATTTGGGATAAGAAAATCTTTCCTGGCGTTAATATTCCGCCCTTCCCCTTCCCGCCGATCCGCGCGGATCCATGCCGTTCGAAAGAAACTTCATTATAATAATTTATATACGTATCCGTTCGTTCCATACGTTCTGGTTCCACATAAAGCGTCGGTATGTTCTTATTCCTCTGCCGGCCCCATCAACGATGTCCTGTTTTGATATGCCCGTCCATTCCAGAATCTCTACGTTCTTGAGGATGTTCCGTCCTGTTCCTATGTTCATAACGCGTTTCAGATGTTCGTCCCGGTTTACGTCTGATGTTCTGTTCCCGCAACCTTTCCCTTCCAGAATTCAATTATTAATGATTTGCCGATGCATATCTTTATCAAAAACCATTTGTAATTGGTAATATTTTAACCGTATATGTATCTGCTCGCTGTGGCGGTATATCCGTTATTAACCGGTTTCAATATTAGTGAGTCATGAACAAGTAAGTGTTTATATTTGTGTCAGAAAATAATTAGAAAGTGAATATTCTATTTTCGCATGTTTGACTGTTGTAATAATATGATGTTTTTGAACTGGTTTAAACCTCATCTTGAAATTGTGCTACATCCTCATGACTAATGTAAACCATTTTGCATGAACTTTGCGCCGTCCATTCATGTCAGTGCCATGTCTGTCCTTGGAACATTGACACCTTTCAGTTACATTATTTAGTTGCGCTTATTCTCCCTTGATGTAAAAAAGTACTTTAACTTATTTTAAAGGGCGCGTATTAAATATTAATGCATAGAAAATTGTTTCCTTCAAATTACCTCGGTTGTTTCAAATGAAACATCCAAATGAGACCTTCCTTTTTAATGTCAGTATAAACATACACTATATATATCAAATTGTCTCTATGAATTCAAGCAGTTAATTGTCTGTATGTTATATCAAACTGATTTTAAACCAATGTCAATTTTTAAGGTGCCTGGACTTTCTTGGTGCTAGGTAGTTGTCCTGCCAATAGCATATTTTCAAAAAATGTT